>NC_070630.1:1451656-1496656 GCF_947347685.1 Pleuronectes platessa
CTCTGCCACATCACAGGAGCTGATCGGCTTCCTGCTAATATGCTAATGAGGAGCAGTTCTTCTAATGTGGGCCGAGCAGGAAGAATCAGCTCGATCACATCCATCTGACAGGACAGAGATTCATTAGTTCTGTGGAAGACGAGATAAAAAGTTCCAAAGCACAAAAGAAACAGATCTGAGAGTGTATCTGTGTGTGTGTGTGTGTGTGTGTGTGTGTGTGAGTGTGTGTGTGTGTGTGTGTGTGTATGTGTGTGTGTGTGAAACTTGCCAAACTCAAGTCAAGGCAAGTTAAGATGAAAGTGTAATGGAGCTGATGGTGAACAGTTTGAGGCATGTCGGGTGTTTAGTGTGTGTTACTTTGTGCATAGGTGTGGTGTATGTGATTGCCAGTGTGTGTCTGTTTGCAGAAAGGACACACACACACACATACACACACACACACAGACACACACACAGCAGGTGTCCGTCACCCCCCTGCAGAGCTGTCGGCTCGATGCAGCTCTGAATCCATCACTCCAGTTGAAAAGAAAAGTCACAAACACAAAGCATCACTTCTGTTTCAGTGTCCCCCCCCCCCCCCCCCCCCCCCCAGTTTAATGCTTCTCTGGGATCAGGACGGACACTTAATCACTTTCATGTCAAAACCACGATGTCACAGCTTCAGCAGCTCCAGGATCAGATCTTTCTAAAGAGCTTGTGAAAGACTTTTTGTTTGGATTTGGAATTTGTTTCCTGTTTTACTTTGAAAAACATTGATGCTCTGAGTCTTTTATTTTGTAAATTCGTGATCCTGACCATTTGAAATGTTGAACATGTTGGACTGTGTGACTTTCAACTGCAGGTTTCCAGTTTCTGTCTCACGAGGTCGATGGAACAAGAGGAAAGGTCAACTCAGCAGTTATTAAAAAGACAAATCAGGAAACCCAGGTCAGTGTTAAACCAAGTGACACACGTGTGTATAAACCAGAGGGTTATTGTTTCATGAGGCTGCTGCATCGAGGCGACTGAGAAACATCCTCAAACTGAACCAGTGAAGAATCAAAGGATCTATTATAGAACCACAGAGGAGGGAAACTACGAGTGAGGCTTCAAAACAAAGAGGACGTGAATCTGCTGTCCTCATTTTCAAAAGCTCTTCTGAAGAGAAACTTAGATTTTTGTTTTTCATAAAGTGCTTCTGTGTTTTCTACGAATCTGAGACAAACATCAAACTCACTTTGTTCTTCCTCGTTCCCTCTTCATCTCTCTCTGGCCTCTTATCAGTGTCTCCCTCCTCCCACCTCTCTGCTCCTCTTCCTCATTCCCCTCTTCATCTCTCTCTGGCCTCTTATCAGTGTCTCCCTCCTCTCCCCTCTCTGCTCCTCTTCCTCGTTCCCCTCTTCATCTCTCTCTGGCCTCTTATCAGTGTCTCCCTCCTCCCACCTCTCTGCTCCTCTTCCTCATTCCCCTCTTCATCTCTCTTTGGCCTCTTATCAGTGTCTCCCTCCTCCCACCTCTCTGCTCGTCTTCCTCATTCCCCTCTTCATCTCTCTTTGGCCTCTTATCAGTGTCTCCCTCCTCCCACCTCTCTGCTCCTCTTCCTCATTCCCCTCTTCATCTCTCTCTGGCCTCTTATCAGTGTCTCCCTCCTCCCCCTCTCTGCTCCTCTTCCTCATCTCCTCTCCCTCTTCACTGTTTTCTCCTCAGCTCTGTCCCGACTGGAAACAAATCCGTTTATTATCAAATGTCAGGAAGCCGCCTCCTGAGGGGGATGAGCCCCCCCCCCCCCCCCCCCTCTCTTGTGGAAACTGAAGCTGTCAGAACTTTATTAGTTTGCGTGTCATCATCTTTCAGAAGCAGCAGCTGTTGATCTTTCAGAACGTGTCCATGTTTATTACCTCATTGTTATGTTGTTTTCATATCTTTTAAAGTTAAACTTATGATTAAATTAAATTGTGTGGATGTAGATGAAGCCAACAATATTTAGGTTCTTATCACCTGATCTCTGGAACCCTCATGTTCCATAACGAGTGTTGTTGAGGTTTTAAATCATTTTCTGAGTTCTTCTTTATTCCCCAGATGATCTTCCAGCCTGATTGTGTTGTTCTGTCCTCAGAAGGATCTTTGTGATGCAGAAACAACTTGCTGTGGTTCGGCCAATGGGCTTCCACGCTCTCTGGCGCCCCCTGGAACTCCTCAAAGCACCGTGCATGTGATCCAGCAAGATGACGGCCAAACTCTCCACTGGAACTTCACTGTGATCGTGATCTGAGCTCCTCGCTGCCGCCTGAGGCTGCAGTTCACTTTCTGCTCGTCCCAGAGATGGAGGCCACAGACGGATTCAGTGCAGAATATAAAAACAATACAATCCTCCACAGACATCAGACCATCTGTGAAGCAAGAGACGGTTTTCTAGATGTTTTGTGGACTCTCCAGACTCGGTGCATGAAGCCAGGATTTACAGAGTCGTCTTCCACCAGGCCCCTCCCCCTCTGGCTGCCTCTCACCTCCCTGGTGACGCTGGTGATTGGAATCCAAACACATTCCGACTGCCAGGCAGAGTCGAGGAGAGATTTAATATCAGTCTGTTGTTGAACAAGCTTTTGGAATGAAACCATGCCGGCGAGTCACGTTGTCAAAGTCCTGGAGGTTCAGCCAGGCTCTGTTTTCAAGAGATGATCAAACTGTTGATGTGTTTGGTTATTGCACCATTGGAAATAAATCCAGATGTTTCTCTTTCTGTTTTGCAGATGTGGAGGTGACATTAGCTGCTGGTGGATCTGACGGGGTTTGGAGGTCAGAGTCTGGTGGAGCTCCTCATGCATGAGGAGAACAGGAGGCGTGTCCTCTGCCTCCTGCATGAACAACACCCGAGCGTTCAACACAACCTCAATGCAACTGACGTGTGTCTTCCACGAACTGATGTGACAGTTAGAAGGTTTTAAAATCCACTTCCACTCTCCACTAATTGGTTAACGAGGAAACTTGATGTGGTAACTTCTCCTTGTGAACCCAAACACTGAGCGGAGGTGAGTTATATAATATTAACTTTAATTAAATAGGACATTTAAAACAACTTGATCGACCAAAGTGTTCCACGAAGTGAAAGTTATAACAAGAAAACAGCAAAACTCAATATAGCATAATAATAATGATAATAAAATAAGATCTGCTGCGAGGGCTTAAGAAAGATCTGAATTATAAACAATAGTTTGGTAAAAGTTTCCAGTGCCTCATATTATTTAATTATTTAATGTAGATATTTTAAAAAGCAGTTTTTCATGTGTTCAACTTTTCAAAGGCAGAATTTCTTACTGTGGAGTCTCTCGTTCTCTTCTGCTCTGAACAAAGTACAAAGCTCATTAAATGATTCCTGAGTCGGAGCAGGACGTAAATTGGCTTCATTAAAGTTTGAAGTTACAAACGAGTTGCTCCTCTGCTTCCTCCACTTCTACAGAACAAAGAAACATCCTCCAGGCTCCAGCTCCACTCGCTCCACTCGCTCGGCTGCAGACGCTCGTTGTTTGGAATCAGGAGAGAGTTGTTTTTTAAGTGAAGGCCACGTCGTGTGTTTTTTACACAAACAAAATTCAAAGATATGAGTGAGAGTGCGATGGGGCTGAATGAGGACTCAGTAAATACGACTTGTGAAGGATGGACTGAGCGTCTGCAGGGACGTGATTCATCTGCTTCGTCTCCAGATCACTTTCTGTGTTGTCTTCTCTTAACACCGGAGACCTGATGTCCAGCGGGACAGAGGGAACCTGATAACAAGCCAATCTTGAACCCCATTAACCTGCCGTGCACAGTGCATGTGTTTCCTGGTGTTTGTGTCCGGTGGAGAGGAGCCGCCGGTGAAAAGAGGTCAGGAGCTCTGAGACTGTTTAACTCCACCAGTGGAAAAGAGTTGAGGAAGAGAGGAGGGATGTTTCCTGAAGAACTTTCCACTGATTGAACCTGTTTCTGTTGCTCTGCTCCTTCAGTGGAGCTGGTTTTAAACTACACACGTGACAGGATATTGAAGAATATTCAGATTTAATATTTCTCACTGTTAAAGATGAAGGTTACCAAACACAGAGTTCTAATTCAACGATCTGTCAGAAACCTCTGAAAAGATGTTGACTTAAATAAAGAGGCTGGGGAACATCTTCCTCCTCTCTCACCTTCAGCTCTTCTCTCTCCTCCTTCTCCTTCAGCTCTTCTCTCTCCTCCTTCTCCTTCTTCTCTCTCACCTTCAGCTCTTCTCTCTCTCTCTCCTCCTTCTCCTTCTTCTCTCTCTCCTTCAGTTATTCTCTCTCCTCCTTCTCCTTCAGTTCTTCTCTCTCTTTCTTATCCTTCTTCTCTCTCTTCTTCAGCTATTCTCTCTCTCTCCTTCTTCTCCTTCAGTTCTTCTTTCTTCTTCTTCTTCTCCTCCTTCTCCTCCTCCCCTTTTCCTGCTTCTTCTTCTCTTTCGTCTCCTTGTTGACCTTCTCCTTGTTTGCGTCGGCCTTCAGTTCGAGTTCCTGTAAAGTTTGTTGTTTTTATAAATGAGACCCCGGAGAGAAGTTGACTGCAGTTACGACAACAACTCCCATAATTCCACACTGCTTCACCTAACTTTTGTTTGAGTTGTTATCGGAAGACGATGACGTCAGACTGTGTGTTCATATCTCAGATGTTGTACAATTAGTAATAAGGTCAAAGGTCGAGGTTACACAGTAAATCAGAGAGAAACAAGATAATTATCTGAGGAGAGAAGACGAGGAGGAAGAGGAGGGTTTGTGTTCCAGAGCAGAAAGCGTCAGGATGTAGTTTGTGAAGATATGAAATGATTCTGCAGCTGCGACACACGGTGAAATATTCATCTGCAGCCTTTTCAGAAAGCAACGGATCTAAATCGGTTCTGAAAGAAAAGAGAAGAACCCGAAACTGAAACGTCTTCATTCAAGTGTCAGAGGAAAACAAGGACGTTTAAAACCGAACATGATACTTTCACTCGAGCAGAGACTTCTGTGGCGTTAAGCATAAATATAAACATTTTCTTTAGACCAGGTAAAAACTGCTTCTTTTGAAAGGTGGATTAGAAGCATTGAGCTCAGTCCTGGAAGAACTCCATGTCCACAAGGTATAAATGTGTCTCTGGTGTTAACTCCAACCGGCTTTGTGTTCATGAGGGAGACAGGATATAGGGACATGTTCTGCAGTGGAGAAAGAAAGAGAGAGAGACAGAACAGCAGTATGTATCTTGAGGCCTCACTCCCTTCCTTCCCTCCTCTCGCGCCTCCTCTCCACCTTTCCTTTATCCCTGCATCGCTCGACTCTGCTCCCTCGCTCTCCTCCCCGGAGCGTCGGAGCTGTGAGCGTTCTCCTGGAGACTCGTCCTGTCAGGCTGCTCGTACAAACCCCCGGAGAACAGACCGGAGGGATCTGCTCCTGCAGGTCATCTCCTGCAGGACAGAGAGAGGTAGAGCAGCTGATGGAGAGAGAGAAGGAGACCCGAGAGGAAAAGAAAAGTGCAAAACAGAAACGGGGAAGGGAGGAGAGCCAGGTGAAGAGGGAGAGTTTAGAAACTGGTCGAAGAAAGAAAGAAAGGGATGAGACATGTGCAGCCTGAAGAAAAGTATGAGAGGAGGGAGAGATGGACAGATGCAGAGGAGGATTGAAAGGTCAAGGTTGGAAAAGTAGGAGTGTTTTCTAAAAGAGATGTGAATGGAGAGAAGTGTGGAAGGAGAGAAGTGTGGAAGGAGAGAAGTGTGGAAGGAGAGAAGTGTGGAAGGAGAGAAGTGTGGAAGGAGAGATCCAGTGGGATCAACCTGGAGGAGCGTTAATTAGAAATCCTCCTCTCTCCTTCTTTCATTAGCACCACCTCTCCCTCCATCCATCTGTCTTTCCTGGTCCCTCCCCCCCCCCCCCCCCCCCCTCACACTGACACAGGCTGCCTCTCCAGGAATAAAGATGAGGAGCAGAAATAAAACTCGTCACACGAGAAACCAGAAGTTAATTAAACTGGAGAAAGAAAAGGATCAGGAGCCACTCGTTCTTTATTTAAAAACAAGGTGATTGAAATTCACAACTGACAAGTGTACGTGATCAGAGATGAGTCAGTACCTCAGGTCTGTGCTGCACACAAAGTGTTTGTATTAGTGAAGACATGTTCACTCTCCTGAGCTTTGAGCTTTTCTCACTGTTTTCATCTGTGTTGTTTGGTTGAGCTTTAATTAACAGAACAGAGAGCGGGGGTGTCCTGTGTTGTGTTGAGGTGCTGGTTTGTGTCTTTTATGTATATTATATATGTGTGTTGCTTGCACCCAGAGGAGAAGTAACTCAAAACACCAAATTAAATTAAAGTGTGAAAGGCTCGTTACTGTTGGAAACATCTCCAGTTTAATTATCAGTGTTGTTCTGACCCTCCCATCCCCGGCTATTGTCAGGGTCATTTACTGAGCAATAACATTTTATATACGCTACTGTAATGAAGACCCCCCCCCCCCCCCCCCCCTTCACGGCGTCTGCACACTGTGACATGTCAGTGCTCGTATACGTTAATTACAAGCTGCACAATGAAGTTTAATGTGTGTGGATGCGAATCAGCAACAGAGAAGATTTTCATGGTTAATAAAACGTTTTCTAGAATATTAATACTGTTTTGGTTTTTTGATCACGTGCTTCCTGAGGACACGTTCCATTTTCTTCACCTGGGGAATTTACTCAAAGTTTTTGTTTCTTTCATCTACATATAAACGTCTGTCTATTGTTTGCTATGTATGTAAGTTATTCATTTATTGCTCTCACATTGTGAGATAACGTGTGAATCCTCTTGTGACGACATGTAAAAGAGTGTGAAGAATGAAGAATGATGCTAAACCTAACCCTAACCCAGTAATTAGGCCCGAGCACTGACAGTGGGAGGCCCTGTTGAAATTATAAGGATTATTCTGAGCGTAGTAAATGGTCTTTTTGAAATGGGCTTCAACGTGCTCAAAAAGTTTCTAAAGTTTGCAGTAAATTAGAAATGTGTGATAATTTACGTATTCTGGAGTATTTGGAAATGGGCGTGGCAAAATAGCTCAACAGCGCCACCTACGGAAAAGTCCCTCATTTAGCATTCACCGACCCTCATGAAAATGAAGATGTTTGTAAATTATACTTTTTGTTTTTTATTGATGGAAAAAATGTACAATCATTTGTAAGAGCACAGAAGCACAGTCAGAGCGTCTAGTGACAATTCAGATTTGCAGTCATTACATATTATATTACATGTTATAATATCACATGTCATTGAGCTGACGTTTTAATCCAGTGGTTTTTTTTTTGCCCACTTCCAAGGTTTGAGGAGATGAAGAAACTTTTTCCAGCCTTTTTTCTTCTTCTTTGTCTCTGGTTTTTCCTCGACTTCAACCTCTGGTTTTTCCTCGACTTCAACCTCTGGTTTTTCCTCGACTTCAACCTCTGGTTTTTCCTCGACTTCAACCTCTGGTTCCTCGACTTCAACCTCTGGTTCCTCGACTTCGTCATCTGATTCATCATCTGAGACATCAGATTCAATGTCTGATATTTCAAAGTCAGTGTCCGATGTATCTTGGGTCTCTGGCCCCTCATCATCTGAGACCTCAGCTTTGAGGTCCAGTGATTTGGAGTCTTCATCACATGAATCAGTGCCCTCTGGTTCATCAACTGGGAGCTCTGGTTCATCATCTGAGACATCAGGGTTAAGGTCACATGATGCAGAGTCATCCTCCCACGATTCAGTGCTCTCTGAATCCTCTATCTCATTATTTGAGACCTTTGGCTTATGGTCCGACAATTTTGATCCATGGTCTTTGTCCTGCAAGATCTTCTGTTCATATCCAAAGATCTTCTGTGGCCTGTTTCCATTGAATGGATGAACTTCCTTTAATCCTATTGGATTCCAGTCATTAAATCTGTGAGTATTTATAAATTGTTCTACATTAAAAATATAGTTCTGGTGCTCCATCTCCATGTCTTTGATTTTCTCTGCAGAAGCCGCAGACTTCCTCTGCTCCATTAGAAGCTGCTCTTTGAGCTCCTGGATCTTCTTTTCATAGTCAGAGATCTGTTGTGTATCCTCTGAGATCTTCTGTTTATATCCAGATAACGTTTGTTTGTCCTTGGAGATCTTTTGTTTATACTCTGAGATCTTTTCATCATTACCAGATATCTCCAGTTTAAGCTGCTCTTTGAGGTCCTGGATTTGTTTGTGGAGGAGCTTCTCCTGGTCAAAGTCAACTCGACTGCAGGGCACATTTAGGGAGCTGGTGATAAGGTTATGAAGTAACGTTTTCAGGACCTCCTTCTCTGCTTTCTCTTCTTCGTATTTTCCCTCCATATAGTGAAGGTCCTTCTGAAGATTCTTAATAAGAATGTTTATCTCTGCAGAAATGGAACTCCCCCCCTTGATGGTCGCCACGTCACATCCACCTGGATAATGCTGGTCATTGTGGAGCAGATGGTCCAGGGTGACTCTTGAGAACCTGCTCCCTGTTGCCATCTTGCTTCAGAATATAAGCTCTTCTCCTTCTATGGTCGGTGGTTGGCAAGTAAGTAGAGTGCAGTACCGCCCCATCAGGTACACATGATGAGGTCTTTATGTCGTCAAAGGAGAGTGGACTCTAAAGAAATTATTCCAAAGATCATAGGAGTTAACACTTCTTGGAACTTTTTAATCATTTCCTGTCCTTTTGAAAAAAAACAAATACAACACACAAAGTTAGCTTCTCTATCGAAGCTAATTCTCGTCTGTGCTAATCTCTCTCTCTCTCTCTCTCTCTCTCTCTCTCTGTCTCTCTCTCTCTCTCTCTGTCTGTCTGTCTGTCTGTCTGTCTGTCTGTCTGTCTGTCTCTCTCTGTCTGTCTGTCTGTCTGTCTCTCTCTCTCTCTCTCTCTCTCTCTGTCTCTCTCTCTCTCTCTCTGTCTGTCTGTCTGTCTGTCTGTCTGTCTCTCTCTCTCTCTCTCTCTCTGTCTGTCTGTCTGTCTTTCTGTCTGTCTCTCTCTCTCTCTCTCTCATGTTAAACTGAAGAATGTGATCGTCCCACCATCAGCAGCAGTTTGAATTACCTGATGAGTTTTAATATAAAGAACGATTAGTATCTTTTTTGTTGACCACACCAACAAAGTCACACAATCGCTGCAGTACAGGTCATAAACCCTGTTTCCTCCTCCATGTTAACAAACGGTGCATGGGCCAAACCGAAAAGATTTAATCAACCGAAAAGACACACACACACACACACACACACACACACACACACACACTTGGCTCTGCAGGAAACCTTCTGACCTCCTTGTTGACCCTGAGCATTTTGTTCATTTTCTGCAGTAAGAAAACAAACCCAGCGTTTCACAGAGGTCACGGGGTCGTGTTGTTTCCCTCCATCTTTTTCTTGTTCATCTTATTTATTTATTCATTTGCATCTTTCTTCCAGCAGCTTGTGTTTTTATTTTCAATAACAAATGTAAGGAGTGAAAAACATGCACCCTGTTGACAGTGGTGATATCTCTCGGGCTTATTTCATCTTTTATTTCACAAAGCGTCTGAGAGTCTCTGGTGAGGAGAAGAGCAGTTCTCCTGCTGGACAGATCCCAGTTTGCACGAGAGGGAGACTGGTCCCAGTGTCAGAGTAAATTGTTGTTCATCTACAGATTGTTGCATTATTTCATGCATTGATATATCAATAAGACATAATCTCTAAGCATTTACAAAGTAGACTTGACTGGCACATCTTTTAAATCAAGTTAGTAGTCAGGTGTCCTAGGGGGTTGTGTTTGTGAGGGGAGGGGGGTGCGGAAAGCTTCAGGGGCCTATAGATCATTACTTAATATGGTACCTGGAAAATCAGGAGGTAGCATGGAATTTTTTTTCAAGGCAAGCGTGGGAACCCTGATCCTGTGAAACCGTGAACCCGCAGGATGAACGGGCGCGGTCGGTCCCCCATGGCATGATGAGCCCTGTCCATAATCGGGTGCTCCTCCAAGCCATTAGGAGCCTCACGAACGTTGTGTTTCTACACGAACATTGTGTTTCTACACAACGTTCGTGTGTAGAAACACAATGTTTCGTGAGGGTGATGAACTGTGTAGGATTTCCCTTTTCCAAAGCCTCTGGCACGCCTATGATACGTAGATTGCATCGTCCTCCTCTATTTTCCAGATCATCAGTCTTCTCCTGTAGTTTTTGGCTCAAATTTGCGTATCGTGCCTCCAAGCGGGTATCCAAGTCATTCAGCCCTTGGTCATGTTCAAGTAGTTTGTCACTGCATTTATCTAGGGAAGTTTTTATCAGAGAGATGGCCCGCTTGATCTCTTCACGGAGACCGCTATTCTCTTCTTGAATAACTTCCTCGACAATATCCTGGAATACCTGTGGCATGCTAGCGTCCACAGTGTTCTTGCCGTTGTAGCCTTACGCCGGGTTCACACCGGACACGGAAGCGACGCCAAAGCGCCAAGCCTCTGGCTCCCATCCACTCCCATGTTAAACCTTTGTGCCGGTCACACCGGACGCTGAAGCGCCGTGCAGCGATCGTTTCGGCGTCGAGTCTATTTTTTCCGCTTGACGCGAGCGTATCACAACAGGAACACACTGGAAAATGATTTTAAACGATATTTTATATGATATAAATGATCAAATATGCATCCCATACTTTGTATTCACCTTCTGTTGTCTTGGAGTTTTAATTTTACCACTTTTACCAACCACATTATTAAATGTCCCCGTCTGCCCGTCCACTACAGCCACACAAGCAGTCATAAAGATAAAAAAGAGAGGGGGGGGGGGGCTACGTATTCTCCACATAGGCTTGAGTGGAGAATACGTAATTTACCCTCGACACCCGACATTGAATGGAGAGAAGTGTGGAAGGAGAGAAGTGTGGAAGGAGAGATCCAGTGGGATCAACCTGGAGGAGCCTTAATTAGAAATCCTCCTCTCTCCTTCTTTCATTAGCATCACCTCTCCCTCCATCCATCTGTCTTTCAAGGAACCTGGTCTCTCCATTCTTTTCATTAGAGTGAATCTCACCTTCACCCCCCCCCCCCCCTCAAAACAGTAACTCAAAACACCAAATTAAATTAAAGTGTGAAAGGCTTGTTACTGTTGGAAACATTTCCAGTTTAATTATCAGTGTTGTTCTGACCCTCCCATCCCCAGCTATTGTCAGGGTCATTTACTGAGCAATAACATTTTATACACGCTACTGTAATGAAGACCCCCCCCCCCCCCCCCCCCTTCACGGCGTCTGCACACTGTGACATTTCAGTGCTCGTATACGTTAATTACAAGCTGCACAATGAAGTGTAATTGTTGTGTACATGCGAATCAGCAACAGAGATGATTTTCATGGTTAATAAACCGTTTTCTAGAATATTAATACTGTTTTGGTTTTTTGATCACGTGCTTCCTGAGGACACTTTACATTTTGTTTACCTGGGGAATTTACTCAAAGTTTTTTGTTTCTTTCATCTACATATAAACGTCTGTCTATTGTTTGCTACGTATGTAAGTTATTCATTTATTGCTCTCACATTGTGAGATAACGTGTGAATCCTCTTGTGACGACATGTAAAAGAGTGTGAAGAATGAAGAATGAAGCTAAACCTAACCCTAACACAGTAATTAGGCCCGAGCACTGACAGTGGGAGGCCCTGTTGAAATTATAAGGATTATTCTGGGTGTAGTAAATGGTCTTTTTGAAATGGGCTTCAACGTGCTCAAAAAGTTTCTAAAGTTTGCAGTAAATTAGAAATGTGTGACAATTTACGTATTCTGGAGTTTTGGAAATGGGCGTGGCAAAATAGCTCAACAGCGCCACCTGCGGAAAAGCCCCTCATTTAGCATTCACCGACCCTCATGAAAATGAACACATTTGTAAATTATACTTTTTGTTTTTTATTGATGGAAAAAATGTAGAATCATTTGTAAGAGCACAGAAGCACAGTCAGAGCGTCTAGTGACAATTCAGATTTGCAGTCATTACATATTATATTACATGTTATAATATCACATGTCATTGAGCTGACGTTTTAATCCAGTGGTTTTTTTTTTGCCCACTTCCAAGGTTTGAGGAGATGAAGAAACTTTTTCCAGCCTTTTTTCTTCTTCTTTGTCTCTGGTTGTTCCTCGACTTCAACCTCTGGTTCCTCGACTTCAACCTCAGGTTCCTCGACTTCAACCTCTGGTTCCTCGACTTCGTCATCTGATTCATCATCTGAGACATCAGATTCAATGTCTGATATTTCAAAGTCAGTGTCCGATGTATCTTGGGTCTCTGGCCCCTCATCCTCTGAGACCTCCGCTTTGAGGTCCAGTGATTTGGAGTCTTCATCACATGAACCCTCTGGTTCATCAACTGGGAGCTCTGGTTCATCATCAGAGTCATCAGTTTCAAGGTCTGATCTATTGAAATCTGTGTCCAACCGATCTGGGGTCTCTGGGAACTCATGGTCTGAGACCTCAGGGTTAAGGTCCCAGGATGCAGAGTCATCCTCCCACGATTCAGTGCTCTCTGATTCCTCTACCTCATGATTTGAGACCTTTGGCTTATGGTCCGACAATTTTGATCCATGGTCTTTTTCCTGCAAGATCTTCTGTTCATATCCAAAGATCTTCTGTGGCCTGTTTTCATTGAATGGACGACCTTCATTTAATCCTATTGGATTCCAGTCATTAAATCTGTGAGTATTTATAAATTGTTCTACATTAAAAATATAGTTCTGGTGCTCCATCTCCATGTCTTTGATTTTCTCTGCAGAAGCCGCAGACTTCCTCTGCTCCATTAGAAGCTGCTCTTTGAGCTCCTGGATCTTCTTTTCATAGTCAGAGATCTTTTGTGTATCCTCTGAGATCTTCTGTTTATATCCAGATAACGTTTGTTTGTCCTTGGAGATCTTTTGTTTATACTCTGAGATCTTTTCATCATTACCAGATATCTCCAGTTTAAGCTGCTGTTTGAGGTCCTGGATTTGTTTGTGGAGGAGCTTCTCCTGGTCAAAGTCAACTCGACTGCAGGGCCCATTTAGGGAGCCGGTGATAAGGTTATGAAGTAAGGTTTTCAGGACCTCCTTCTCTGCTTTCTCTTCTTCGTATTTTCCCTCCATATAGTGAAGGTCCTTCTGAAGATTCTTAATAAGAATGTTTATCTCTGCAGAAATGGAACTCCCCCCCTTGATGGTCGCCACGTCACATCCACCTGGATAATGCTGGTCATTGTGGAGCAGATGGTCCGGGGTGACTCTTGAGAACCGGCTCCCTGTTGCCATCTTGCTTCAGAATATAAGCTCTTCTCCTTCTATGGTCGGTGGTTGGCAAGTAAGTAGAGTGCAGTACCGCCCCATCAGGTACACATGATGAGGTCTTTATGTCATCAAAGGAGTGTGGACTCTAAAGAAATTATTCCAAAGATCATAGGAGTTAACACGTCTTTGAACTTTTTAATCATTTCCTGTCCTTTTGAAAAAAAACAAATACAACACACAAAGTTAGCTTCTCTATCGAAGCTAATTGTCGTCTGTGCTAATCTCTCTGTCTCTCTCTCTCTCTCTCTCTCTCTCTGTCTGTCTGTCTGTCTGTCTGTCTGTCTGTCTGTCTGTATGTCTGTCTGTCTGTCTGTCTGTCTGTCTCTCTCTCTCTCTCTCATGTTAAACTGAAGAATGTGATCGTCCCTCCATCAGCAGCAGTTTGAATTACCTGATGAGTTTTAATATAAAGAACGATTAGTATCTTTTTTGTTGACCACACCAACAAAGTCACACAATCGCCGCAGTACAGGTCATAAACCCTGTTTCCTCCTCCATGTTAACAAACGGTGCATGGACCAAACCGAAAAGATTGAATTTGACGAGCAGCCAATGAGAGGCCAGTCCTGGTGTCATGTGATTACACTTTTTTCTTGTTTTTATTTTGTATATCTGCTTTTGTTTACTTACATATGCATTTATTGTGATTAAAGAAATATCCATATTCTGTTTAAAGTTGTACATATGTACTGTACAATGTTAATTTTATAAACAAGCTACGCATTTTACATCCATGCTGCAAGACATATGTTGAAGTTCATGAAATTTAACTGAAGTTTCTTATTTGATCATTTAGCCTCTTTGTGTTTCTCTAAAAGTCTATATAACATCAGTATATAACATTAACATAAATAGCATATAAACATTTAAATAGCAGCATTAGTAAGATACATTTGCATTCAAAAACATAAAACATAAATAACCTGTTATGACTTGAGCAGGAGCAGCCACATTAGTGGAATCTTTTATGGTGACAGCCAGAGTCCATGTGGGCGTGTTCGGCAGGATGTTGTGATGCACTAGTCTTGTTGTGATTGGCCGTCCCTTGCACCATCTGTCACTGGTGTCATTCCATTTAGTTTTTCATTGATTCATCATGAAGGCCTCGGCCAAATATCATTAATGTTTGAATTAATGTGCGTGGAGAGAAATCCAGAGAGGAAGATCAAATCTGATTTACAGCAGGACATGAAACCTCTTTCCCTGAAGTGACCCGACACTGACAGGAAGTAGCAGAGGGAGACCAGTCTGCAGAGTCACTGGAACCATCAGCAGAATCAGAACCGGCTCCATGGACCGACAGACAGTTACTGATCCACATGTGGTTCCTCTGGGGCTGGTGCATGTGTGTGTGTGTGAGCTCCAGTTACAAACATGTCAGAGGGAAATCTGGTTCATTTTCTAATGGAGGGATCAGCTGATCACTGTAGAGGGAATCGTTCCTCTGGTGATGAGAAGAGGTCTTCTTCTTCAGTGCTATAGACACACACACACACACACACACACACAAACACACACACACACACACACACACACAGACACACACGAACACACACAGACACACACACACACAGACACACACGAACACACACAGACACACACACACACAAACACACACACACACACACACACACACAGACAATCATTCATTATTTTTTTGGGGGGGAAAGAGAGGATAAAATAACAGAATCGCATATTAAATCTTAATCGTTCAGCCCTATTCAGCCCTATTTGTTATTTTCACTTTACATTTACACTTACAGTTTAGTGCAGTGTAATTATTTCCCGTGATAATTAAATGCCAGTGTGACAATAAATGACAATTTAAAACCATACAAACTGTCATGTTTTACTGTATTTAATAGAGGAGGTTTTCTTAAAAAATATATGATCTGCCACACAAAAGCTGTCAGTCATGGCTGCTTTTTAACAGCGGTCACGCGAAAGGGGATGAGGTAACTGTTTCCTCTTCTGAGCCTATGGAGGTCACGTAGAAAATGATCCAAAGACTCGTACCCGGCAGATGAACGAATCGTTCACCTCCCGACCGTGTCTTCGGATCAGTGATTCGTTCTTCTGCCAACAGAGTCTTCGGATCAGTGATTCGTTCATCTGCCGGATACGAGTCTTTGGATCCTTTTTCACGTGACCTGCATCAGCCTATGAAACAGTCCCGATGAGCGGCCACGAGAAAATGAACGAATCTCTCTTTGAGAGGACTCGTTACTCCCGAGTCCTTGTAAGGATTCGTTCAAAACGAACGAATCGTTCACGACCGACACATCTCTATTGTATTAGTTCTGGCACGTCCTCTCTCTTTTCTGAGCATCCGTGCTTTTATTATTTCAAATCTCAAGATGAATTTCCTTCACACACTTTTCTCTGAATTGTATTTTGGGTCCGATTGACATTCAGATTGACACCTGCTCTTTCTGTGGTCGTGCTCTGGGCCTGACCCTGCGTCTGAGTCAAAAAGATTATACATCATTCTAAATAAAAGAAACAGTTGTAGCATTATTGATTATATGGATTATACAGCTAATATTTGTTCACAGGATATAGGTAAAATATAATCACAAAATACAGAGAAACATAGATATCTCAACAACATCTACAGTGAAACTTCTTATGCAAGTTTATCCTCAAATGTAAGAAGCTGCGTTTCAACTGTGTGATAAACCTGGGTTTATCAACGTTAGTTAGTAACCTGTGCAATCTTGCTAGCTAGCAAGCTGCAACTTGCTAGCTTCAGCTTACACTAGAATTGTTGTTACCTTGCTTTTAAAATACTAGAACTATGTTCGATCCCCATATGTATTTCACTCACTGACTTTTCCTAAAACCGTGTTATTCACCACATTTAGGGGAGTTTGTTTTGAATTTGGATTCATTAATGATGGTTAGCAAGCACATGCTGTGCAATCTTGCTAGCCAACATTCAGCTTGCTAACTAACTAGCTAGTGTTGGCTAGCTTGCGTTGCTAGCTAACTACCAATACATTTTCACATTAGGCTGTGACATTACTTCTATACTAGTTGACATGACCAGTCTAGTCTTGATAAATTTTGTAACATTAATTCTTATATCTACTTTTAGCTATTTTGTGATTTTTCGTTTTTTCTTTAAAAAAAATGATACTACTAAATAGGAACATTTGGGGTGAGACATTTTTGAGGTTGCTGTACTGAGGAACCACAGGGGAACCAGCCTTATGTTTTTCCTTTTAGGTTCATTAGTTTGATTTACAAAAGCTTTTACAGAGTAAGGGTAGGCATATTACCTCTTCTACGTAAGACTCATAATCTCAAATGTGTGATTCATTACAGGAGTGAGTGACAATGACACGCTGTAGATTCAGGATGAGGAAGAGAAGAGGGGAGAAGATGAAAGAGGAGGATAGAAGAGTAGAGGATGACAGATGAAAAGGGAGAAGAGTGGAGAGGAGTTGAGAAGAGTAGGAAGAGAAGACAGGAGCGGATACGAGAGGGGAGGTGTGGAGAGAAGAGGACAGGATAAGATAGGAGAGGAGTGGAAGAGAGAACAAATATCAATCCCAGTGCTCATGTGTCTCAAAGTTCCCGTTCAATAAATTGTTGTTCATCTACAGATTGTTGCATTATTTCATGCATTGATATATCAATAAGACATAATCTCTAAGCATTTACAATGTAGACTTGACTGGCACATCTTTTAAATCAAGTTAGTAGTCAGGTGTCCTAGGGGGTTGTGATTGTGAGGGGAGGGGGGTGCGGAAAGCTTCAGGGGCCTATAGATCATTACTTAATATGGTACCTGGAAAATCAGGAGGTAGCATGGAATTTTTTTTCAAGGCAAGCGTGGGAACCCTGATCCTGTGAAACCGTGAACCCGCAGGATGAACGGGCGCGGTCGGTCCCCCATGGCATGATGAGCCCTGTCCATAATCGGGTGCTCCTCCAAGCCATTAGGACCCTCACGAACGTTGTGTTTCTACACGAACGTTGTGTTTCTACACAACGTTCGTGTGTAGAAACACAATGTTTCGTGAGGGTGATGAACTGTGTAGGATTTCCCTTTTCCAAAGCCTCTGGCACGCCTATGATACGTAGATTGCATCGTCCTCCTCTATTTTCCAGATCATCAGTCTTCTCCTGTAGTTTTTGGCTCAAATTTGCGTATCGTGCCTCCAAGCGGGTATCCAAGTCATTCAGCCCTTGGTCAGGTTCAAGTAGTTTGTCACTGCATTCATCTATGGAAGTTTTTATCAGAGAGATGGCCCGCTTGATCTCTTCACGGAGACCGCTATTCTCTTCTTGAATAACTTCCTCGACAATATCCTGGAATACCTGTGGCATGCTAGCGTCCACAGTGTTCTTGCCGTCGTAGCCTTACGCCGGGTTCACACCGGACACGGAAGCGACGCCAAAGCGCCAAGCCTCTGGCTCCCATCCACTCCCATGTTAAACCTTTGTGCCGGTCACACCGGATGCTGAAGCGCCGTGCAGCGATCGTTTCGGCGTCGAGTCTATTTTTTCCGCTTGACGCGAGCGTATCACAACAGGAACACACTGGAAAATGATTTTAAACGATATTTTATATGATATAAATGATCAAATATGCATCCCATACTTTGTATTCACCTTCTGTTGTCTTGGAGTTTTAATTTTACCTCTTTTACCAACCACATTATTAAATGTCCCCGTCTACCCGTCCACTACAGCCACACAAGCAGTCATAAAGATAAAAAAGAGAGAGGGGGGGGGGGGGGCTACGTATTCTCCACATAGGCTTGAGTGGAGAATACGTAATTTACTCTCGACACCCGACATTGAATGGAGAGAAGTGTGGAAGGAGAGATCCAGTGGGATCAACCTGGAGGAGCCTTAATTAGAAATCCTCCTCTCTCCTTCTTTCATTAGCACCACCTCTCCCTCCATCAATCTGTCTTTCAAGGAACCTGGTCTCTCCATTCTTTTCATTAGAGTGAATCTCACCTTCACCCCCCCCCCTCAAAACAGTAACTCCAAACACCAAATTAAATTAAAGTGTGAAAGGCTCGTTACTGTTGGAAACATTTCCAGTTTAATTATCAGTGTTGTTCTGACCCTCCCATCCCCGGCTATTGTCAGGGTCATTTACTGAGCAATAACATTTTATACACGCTACTGTGATGAAGACCCCCCCCCCCCCCCCCCCCCTTCACGGCGTCTGCACACTGTGACATGTCAGTGCTCGTATACGTTAATTACAAGCTGCACAATGAAGTTTAATTGTTGTGTACATGCGAATCAGCAACAGAGATGATTTTCATGGTTAATAAACCGTTTTCTAGAATATTATTACTGTTTTGGTTTTTTGATCACGTGCTTCCTGAGGACACGTTCCATTTTCTTCACCTGGGGAATTTACTCAAAGTTTTTTGTTTCTTTCATCTATATATAAACGTCTGTCTATTGTTTGCTACGTATGTAAGTAATTCATTTATTGCTCTCACATTGTGAGATAACGTGTGAATCCTCTTGTGACGACATGTAAAAGAGTGTGAAGAATGAAGAATGATGCTAAACCTAACCCTAACCCAGTAATTAGGCCCGAGCACTGACAGTGGGAGGCCCTGTTGAAATTATAAGGATTATTCTGAGCGTAGTAAATGGTCTTTTTGAATTGGGCTTCAACGTGCTCAAAAAGTTTCTAAAGTTTGCAGTAAATTAGAAATGTGTGACAATTTACGTATTCTGGAGTTTTGGAAATGGGCGTGGCAAAATAGCTCAACAGCGCCACCTGCGGAAAAGCCCCTCATTTAGCATTCACCGACCCTCATGAAAATGAACACATTTGTAAATTATACTTTTTGTTTTTTATTGATGGAAAAAATGTAGAATCATTTGTAAGAGCACAGAAGCACAGTCAGAGCGTCTAGTGACAATTCAGATTTGCAGTCATTACATATTATATTACATGTTATAATATCACATGTCATTGAGCTGACGTTTTAATCCAGTGTTTTTTTTTTTGCCCACTTCCAAGGTTTGAGGAGGTGAAAAAACTTTTTCCAGCCTTTTTTCTTCTTCTTTGTCTCTGGTTTTTCCTCGACTTCAACCTCTGGTTTTTCCTCGACTTCAACCTCTGGTTTTTCCTCGACTTCAACCTCTGGTTCCTCGACTTCAACCTCAGGTTCTTCGACTTCAACCTCTGGTTCCTCGACTTCGTCATCTGATTCATCATCTGAGACATCAGATTCAATGTCTGATATTTCAAAGTCAGTGTCCGATGTATCTTGGGTCTCTGGCCCCTCATCATCTGAGACCTCAGCTCTGAGGTCCAGTGATTTGGAGTCTTCATCACATGAATCAGTGCCCTCTGGTTCATCAACTGGGAGCTCTGGTTCATCATCAGAGTCATCAGTTTCAAGGTCTGATCTATTGAATTCTGTGTCCAACCGATCTGGGGTCTCTGGCAACTCATGGTCTGAGACATCAGGGTTAAGGTCCCAGGATGCACAGTCATCCTCCCACGATTCAGTGCTCTCTGAATCCTCTATCTCATGATTTGAGACCTTTGGCTTATGGTCCGACAATTTTGATCCATGGTCTTTTTCCTGCACAATCTTCTGTTCATATCCAAAGATCTTCTGTGGCATGTTTTCATTGAATGGACGACCTTCATTTAATCCTATTGGATTCCAGTCATTAAATCTGTGAGTATTTATAAATTGTTCTACATCAAAAATATAGTTCTGGTGCTCCATCTCCATGTCTTTGATTTTCTCTGCAGAAGCCGCAGACTTCCTCTGCTCCATTAGAAGCTGCTCTTTGAGGTCCTGGAATTTCTTTTCATAATCAGATATCTTTTGTGTATCCTCTGAGATCTTCTGTTTATATCCAGATAACGTTTGTTTGTCCTTGGAGATCTTTTGTTTATACTCTGAGATCTTTTCATCATTACCAGATATCTCCAGTTTAAGCTGCTCTTTGAGGTCCTGGATTTGTTTGTGGAGGAGCTTCTCCTGGTCAAAGTCAACTCGACTGCAGGGCCCATTTAGGGAGCCGGTGATAAGGTTATGAAGTAAGGTTTTCAGGACCTCCTTCTCTGCTTTCTCTTCTTCGTATTTTCCCTCCATATAGTGAAGGTCCTTCTGAAGATTCTTAATAAGTATGTTTATCTCTGCAGAAATGGAACTCCCCCCCTTGATGGTCGCCACGTCACATCCACCTGGATAATGCTGGTCATTGTGGAGCAGATGGTCCAGGGTGACTCTTGAGAACCTGTTCCCTGTTGCCATCTTGCTTCAGAATATAAGCTCTTCTCCTTCTATGGTCGGTGGTTGGCAAGTAAGTAGAGTGCAGTACCGCCCCATCAGGTACACATGATGAGGTCTTTATGTCATCAAAGGAGAGTGGACTCTAAAGAAATTATTCCAAAGATCATAGGAGTTAACACGTCTTTGAACTTTTTAATCATTTCCTGTCCTTTTGAAAAAAAACAAATACAACACACAAAGTTAGCTTCTCTATCGAAGCTAATTGTCGTCTGTGCTAATCTCTCTGTCTCTCTCTCTCTCTCTCTCTCTCTCTCTCTCTCTCTCTGTCTGTCTGTCTGTCTGTCTCTCTCTCTCTCTCTCTCTCTCATGTTAAACTGAAGAATGTGATCGTCCCTCCATCAGCAGCAGTTTGAATTACCTGATGAGTTTTAATATAAAGAACGATTAGTATCTTTTTTGTTGACCACACCAACAAAGTCACACAATCGCTGCAGTACAGGTCATAAACCCTGTTTCCTCCTCCATGTTAACAAACGGTGCATGGACCAAACCGAAAAGATTGAATTTGACGAGCAGCCAATGAGAGGCCAGTCCTGGTGTCATGTGATTACACTTTTTTCTTGTTTTTATTTTGTATATCTGCTTTTGTTTACTTACATATGCATTTATTGTGATTAAAGAAATATCCATATTCTGTTTAAAGTTGTACATATGTACTGTACAATGTTAATTTTATAAACAAGCTACACATTCTACATCCATGCAGCAAGACATATGTTGAAGTTCATGAAATTTAACTGAAGTTTCTTATTTGATCATTTAGCCTCTTTGTGTTTCTCTAAAAGTCTATATAACATCAGTATATAACATTAACATAAATAGTATACAAACATTTAAATAGCAGCATTAGTAAGATTCATTTGTATTCAAAAACATAATAGATAAATAACCTGTTATGACTTGAGCAGGAGCAAACTAATGAATCTTTTATGGTGACAGCCAGAGTCCATGTGGGCGTGTTCGGCAGGATGTTGTGATGCACTAGTCTTCTTGTGATTGGCCGTCCCTTGCACCATCTGTCACTGGTGTCATTCCATTTCGTTTTTCATTGATTCATCGTGAAGGCCTCGGCCAAATATCATTAATGTTTGAATTAATGTGCGTGGAGAGAAATCCAGAGAGGAAGATCCAATCTGATTTACAGCAGGACATGAAACCTCTTTCCCTGAAGTGACCCGACACTGACAGGAAGTAGCAGAGGGAGACCAGTCTGCAGAGTCACTGGAACCATCAGCAGAATCAGAACCGGCTCCATGGACTGACAGACAGTTACTGATCCACATGTGATTCCTCTGGGGCCGGTGCACGTGTGTGTGTGAGCTCCAGTTACAAACATGTCAGAGGGAAATCTGGTTCATTTTCTAATGGAGGGATCAGCTGATCACTGTAGAGGGAATCGTTCCTCTGGTGATGAGAAGAGTCTTCTTCTTCAGTGCTGTAGACACACACACACACACACACACACACACACACACACACACACACACACACACACACACACACACACACACACACACACACGGCTCTGCAGGAAACCTTCTGACCTGCTTGTTGACCCTGAGCATTTTGTTCATTTTCTGCAGTAAGAAAACAAACCCAGCGTTTCACAGAGGTCACGGGGTCGTGTTGTTTCCCTCCATCTTTTTCTTGTTCATCTTATTTATTTATTCATTTGCATCTTTCTTCCAGCAGCTTGTGTTTTTATTTTCAATAACAAATGTAAGGAGTGAAAAACATGCACCCTGTTGACAGTGGTGATATCTCTCGGGCTTATTTCATCTTTTATTTCACAAAGTGTCCGAGAGTCTCTGGTGAGAAGACGAGCAGTTCTCCTGCTGGACAGATCCCAGTTTGCACGAGAGGGAGACTGGTCCCAGTGTCAGAGTGGATGTTGATTCACCAGCAGCAGCAGAGAGAAGTGGCTGCTCACTGGTTTTAATTCAACCAGCTGTAAACACCACGGAAATGTAATGAGATTTACAAAGTGACGACGTCCCCAGAAGGGAAAGCAATTAAAACTATAATTAGGTTGAACTCTCTGTCGTGTGTGTGTGTGTGTGTGTGTGTGTGTGTGTGTGTGTGTGTGTGTGTGTGTGTGTATTGGACGGAGACCTGTCATGTGACTGTGTCCCTCACGTCTCATTTACACGGATTAGAAAACATCGCTCTGACAGAGAAACAGCAGAAACTGTTTCTAAGAGTCAAACTGAATTTAACATGAGGACACTGCAGCGATTGTTTCATGACATTTTACTTGTGCATTAAAAATGAATGTAAGTGAACTTTGCATAATAGTTGTATCTACTGCAGCTTGGAGCTTGTTGTCTCTTCACAGCTCAATGACTTCATGTGGCAGGTTGTCATGCACGTCAGCTGCTTCTACATTAAAGGGCTAAACGAACATGTTCCCTCACTGGTGACTGGTCGAGCTCACCAGTGACTTGTCCCAGCAGGCGATGGTTCCCATCTCCAGCTGCACTCACCACAGCAGCCAGGGTATCAAACTCTGATTGGTCGAAGAAGGAAACTGAATATCTCCCGTCAGAGTTTCTTCATCTTGGTCCATCAGTGTTGTTTCTGTAGAACAAAGTGAACAAGGACGTTTCCTATTGGCTGCTGCAGTAGATTCACAGGAAACACAGTGTTCCATGGTTATGATAGAGACTCATATTCAACACATACACAGTATATTATACACTTGTCACATTATGAATTGTGCTGAATGGAGGAAAGTGTCATTTGCTACATCTGTAATATCTCAGTTACATGAACATCTGTCTGCAGCTGTCTGTGGTTCACAGTCACTTTACAATGGACGTCACTTCTCATTAGATTCAACTGCGTCAGAGTGTGTTTGAAATTAGCTCCTGTCACAGCTAACAGGAGACGTGGCTGTGGAGGATCATCTCCTGACGGTGTGTGTGTCTGTGTGTGTGTGTGTGTCTGTGTGTGTCTGTGTGTGTCTGTGTGTGTGTCTCTGTGAAATCCAAAGTGAGAAGGGACTAAAGTCTCCATTGAGGATATTACCAGTAGATCCACAAAGCAGCAGTGGAATGAGACTGCTTCTGTTTAGCCAACTAGCCGCAGGGCTACTGGGTTTCCAACCAAACCATCTGTCTCAATGGAAACTAGCTGGCTAAGCTCACTGGTTCTAACTGGCTCTTCACGGCCACATGTCCCATCGGCTCCTCAGGCAAACACCGACCAAACATATGTCCTGTAAACGGCTTCGTTAACTTAGAGGCACTCTTTATTACCAACTGTGACAGTGGGTGTGTGTGTGTGTGTGTGTGTGTGTGTGTGTGTGTGTGTGTGTGTGTCTGTGTGTGTGTGTGTGTCTGTGTGTGTGTGTGTGTGTGTGTGTGTGTGTCTGTGTGTGTGTGTGTGTGTGTGTGTGTGTGTCTGTGTGTGTGTGTGTGTGTGTGTGTGTGTGTGTGTGTGTGTGTGTGTGTGTCTGTGTGTGTGTGTGTGTCTGTGTGTGTGTGTGTGTGTATGTGTCTGTGTGTGTGTGCTATATGGGTATTACTCATGTTGTGGGGACCTGAATCCACATTTTTCTTCCTCATGGGGACAAAGAGCAACATGATGTAAATAATTTCATCTTTAAGTGAAGGACTCTTGTAGGTTCAGTTCTGCAGGAACCATCAGGGGACCGAGCCATCGACCAATCATGAGTCTCACCTGTCAATCATGAGTCCCAACTGTCAATCATGAGTCTCACCTGTCAATCATGAGTCTCACCTGTCAATCATGAGTCTCACCTGTCAATCATGACGTCTTTATATCACTGAATAACTAATTCAAACCAAACTGGTAAGAAACACAACGACTGGAACAAACATCAGTGTGATAACATGGAGGAGAATCCATCTTGTGTTGTTGAGATCAAACTGAAGTCCAAGTTACAGAAGGGAAAGTACTGTGTACTTGGATATTGTAGGACTGACTCCTGTGTACTTGGGTATTGTAGTACTGACTCCTGTGTACTTGGATATTGTAGTACTGACTCCTGTGTACTTGGGTATTGTAGGACTGACTCCTGTGTACTTGGATATTGTAGTACTGACTCCTGTGTACTTGGGTATTATAGGACTGACTCCTGTGTACTTGGATATTGTAGGACTGACTCCTGTGTACTTGGGTATTGTAGTACTGACTCCTGTGTACTTGGATATTGAAGTACTGACTCTTGTATACTTGGATATTGAAGTACTGACTCCTGTGTACTTGGATATTGTAGTACTGACTCCTGTGTACTTGGGTATTATAGGACTGACTCCTGTGTACTTGGATATTGTAGGACTGACTCCTGTGTACTTGGGTATTGTAGTACTGACTCCTGTGTCCTTAGATATTGAAGTACTGACTCCTGTGTACTTGGATATTGAAGTACTGACTCCTGTGTACTTGGATATTGAAGTACAGGCTAATTTATCAGGAACCAATCAGAGAGGAACCAGCTGCAGCCGAGTCACATGTCCACTCATCTCCAGTGTTTTCCTACAGGAGGAAAAACCACCACACTCCCTTTTAAGACTGGTGATATCATTTAAGACGATACGTGTATTATAAGCCTCTTAGCTCCATTGTTCCACAAACACACACACACACACACACACACACAGACACACTGTCAACACACACACTGTCAACACACTGTCCTTCTGCTCCAAATACTCACTGGAGCATCTAATGTGTATTAATTAGCTGCTGAACTTGGCCCCTGACAAATGCAATATTTCCTCCAGCAGCATTTGATGAAACTATTTTTATGGAGCACACTTTAGATTTCCTGAAATATATGAAACTATTTAAGAAGCCCAGTTTAAATGAGGGTAAATTAATTCTGGAACAAAAGCTGTAAACAAAGCTCCTGGGCTCCGAGTCAACGGGTTTCATGTAGAACTGAAACAGAAACACTTTCCTCAGCAGGATTCACACGATGAGTTCACGTCTGAAAACATCTCTGAAGTATCATTCACCATCGAGGTTCAACTATTACTTCGGGGATTTGCAGAAACAAAGAGATTCCAGAAATCTGAATTGATATTTGGCCCAAATGTTGTTATTGAGTAAAATATCAGTGCAAAAAAAACTGAAAACAGAGAAACTGTGAAGTTCAAATCCAGATGTTCATCAACACATCACTGTCACTGGGCTCCATTTGTACTGAGAATGCAGTCTGATGTGAACCAGTAACCTCTGAGGTCACTGGTCTGCTGGAACCTCCCAGTCCTGAGGTTAGAGAGGTCGTCCCAGCACAGGGGGCGGCCCCTCGTTAGCTCCCCTCGTTAGCTCCCCTCGTTAGCTCCCCTCGTTAGCTCCCCTCGTTAGCTCCCCTCGTTAGCTCCCCTCGTTAGCTCCCCTCGCTAGGACGCGTCCTGCAACATTAACCTGAGACGTTCACAGGACGGAGACAAATGGAAGAGGTTGGTTAGAGGAAGGGATTTCTGTGTGTGTGTGTGTGTGTGTGTATGTGTGTGTGTGTGTGTGTGTGTGTGTGTGTGTGTGTGTGTGTGTGTGTGTTCCAGGTCTCTAAGAATGTGAAGACCTCATTCTGGGCTTCATTAGGTGAAGCCTCCTGGCGAATACAGACGAAGGAGGACGAGGAGGAGGAGGATGAGGAGAACGAGGAGGAGGAGGAGGACGAGGAGGAGGAGGAGGAGTACGAGGAGGACGAGGAGTACGAGGACGAGGACGAGGAGGAGGAGGAGGACGAGGAGGAGGAGGATGAGGAGAACGAGGAGGAGGAGGAGGACGAGAAGGAGGAGGAGGAGTATGAGGAGGAGGAGGAGGACGAGGAGGACGAGAGACAATCATACTTCGACAGTTTCTGTAAAACCTCTGATCACATGACTGATCACATGACTGATTCACAGAAGTGAATCAGTCATGTGATCAGAGACTTTCTGCTGTAGAGACAAAATCCTGACAACTTTCAAATCCTGTGTTAGATATTCACTGTTTAAATGTCATTATAAATAATAACTGCAATCATAATAACTAATAACTAGCTGACATTCAGTGGAGAATCTCTTTCCTGGGGAATCATGAGGTGTCCCAGGCCTGATGGGATGTGTAGTCTTTCCAACAAGAACAAAGAGTAAAACTACAAAAATATATTTTCATAAATGAGAATAATCCTCCAAGTACAAGTTTCCTCTGTGGGATGATTAAATCGTAGGTTGCCAGAAAAGGGGACAGTAGTTTTTTTTTCCCGTGGTTTAGAGTCGTCCTCTCCTTAATGAATTCTCTGAGCCTCAGGGCGACACTGGAAAACCTAAAAGGGCAGAGAAATGATTCATCCTCTTAACAAGAAATATTAAGTCGGGATTAGAGTCGACAGGAGAGAGGAGAGGAGGAGAGAGGAGAGGGTGAAGATTCCTGGTCCTGAATCCAACGGGTCACTGGTCTCCTCCGGCAGGAGCTGCTGGGAGGCTGCTGGGAGGCTGCTGGGAGATCAGATGAAGAATCTCATCGTCTGTGAGAAGAAGGATTGAGACGTTTATCTGGGGAGAAGGAGCCCAACAGACTGGATATAAAAATATACATCATATCATATAGATAATACACACTGGATGCAAACAGATCGCTCAAATCATAAAAATAAGAAAATAAAATGCAGATTTAATGGCACAACAGCTGCAGAAAACAGTTATCTCAAATGACCAATAGGGGGCGACACCACGTGTAGTTTCTATAGAAGTCTATGAGAAAATGATACACTTTTCCATCTAATCACCTCAGAACATGGTTCTAAAACAACATGTAGTGAGCTGCTCTCATGTTTTATTCCTCTTTCCCCAAACTGACTCACAATGAGAACAAACGAATCGCTTCCAGCTTCAGGAGCAGAATGTGACCCGAGGTTGAACTGGTGAAGACGAGAGAAGAGACGAGATGAAGGTGAATAGAGCTGAGGTGTGTTGGAGGGGATTTCTTAAAGGATTAGACCTGAATATATTTATTTGGGGTCTTTCTCTTTTACATTTGTCGTGTCGCTGTCAGTTCAGATTAAATACATCAAGCTCTGATTCTTCCTCCTGAGGAAGAATCAGAGCTCCGTCTCCTCCTGCAGACGCTGGAGGAACAGGCCTGCCCCCCCGCCCCCAGTCTGTGTGTATGCATGTAAAAGGTTCTGTGTTGTGTTTGTATAACTCTGTGTGTCCAGTTTCTGTTCATGCATTTGAAACAAGACGTATAAACTTCCCCTTGCAGCTGAGGCCCCTCTGTGATACGTTTACCTTTTAGACCACATCTCTGTTGCTGTGAGGTCGTGTCGAGGTCTGGACGGAGAGAAATGGCGACTTTGGGAGACGATGACTCACATGCCCACGTTCTCAGGCTCCACTCCACTAACCTCCATGAATATTTAATGTCGCTTACATTTAGTTTCAGTGAAACTTCTGCCTCATCGGTCGAAGCAGAGAAACGTCTCCTCTTTGTTTCCACAGGAGACAATCTGTTTCCTGCTTCCTGTCAAAATGCAGCTGAAGACACCAAATTCCCAGAAGGATTCTCAGTCACTGGTGGAAAAAGGTTGTTGGTACAAATCTGATAGACAGATCTTACTTTTAAATCACTAACATTTCTGTTAAACACGCTTTAAAGATCAGATTGAGCATCTGCAGACACGTGGGACTAAATGTTATCTTTATGAGCCAGGGGTGGGGGGGGGGGGCATTTAGGAGAGCTGGGTGACAGGGGGGGAACTTGGCGAGGAGAGTTGGACTGACAGACGGGGGGGGGGAGCATATCAGCATTTCAAAGAATAGAGTAGAAAAAGTTTTTTATTATTTCTATGAAAGAAAGAAACATTTTGATCAGAGATTCAGAGAAGAGAATAGTCAGTGATTAAAATACACAGGACGCGTATTTTAAAGCATCAGGATAAATAAAGATGTCTTCTTCGTCCACGTTAAAGAATAAAGAGGATAAAGGTTTAGACAGAAATTGAAAAGCTTTTCATTAAAGCAGCATTAGAAGCTCGATCCACGTTTGTTTTTTTAGAAGCTTTTCCTGTGATACATCTATTTTTTACGTTTTCACCTGCGTCCATAGGATTCTACTGAAACCTGAACGTTTGGAAAAGTCTCTTAGACCTCTATAGAAACAACCAGTGGAGTCGCCCCCTGCTGGTCAGGTAAGTTCTGCATTAACCGGAAAGAGACTTTAGCATGTGTTCCTTTAGCTGCTCGCTTGAGGACTGACATTTAAAAATAAATTCTTCTGAGGTTTTCATCTCACTTTTTGCTGAAATCAGGTTTTGAAAAACAGACGGTGAAATCCACGATGCAGCAACTGTCACTGAGATGAGAAGCTTGACTGGACAGAGAAAATGAAATGAAGCCTTATGTCCCTGAGAACTGATACGACCCATCAATCTGTTCCTCCCCTCCCTGGTTGCTATCCCAGAGGTTTCCTGCAGCTCCTGGGGGTTTGGAGGCGTTGCAAGGCCTGATGGGATATGTCGTCCCTCCAGCGGGTTGTGGGTCTCCCTCGTGGTCTTCTCCTGGGTGGACGTGCTCCAGAGGACGGCACCAGGTGGCATCAGAACCCAGTGAACCATGATGGGACCCAACATCCAGATGAATGTCAGTGGAAACACAAGCCACAAAAAAAACCAAACAGATTTAAATTGCATAAAATGTTGGTCCCAGAAAAACTTTAGATGAGCTCAGACACCTCCCTCGCACCATAGTACCCCTCCCCCCCCGCTTAAGTTTCCCATAAAGCTCCAACCTCCCAAATCAAACGTATAAACACTGAGACAGAACAAACTCTTCCCTCGGCCCGAGCCCACGCTGCTCGGCTCTCCACAGTTTCCCCCGGCTCAGTCCCATGATGAAGGAGAAGCTGACCCTTCACCACGAGCATCAATCAACCCCGTTAGCCCGACCGCTGCTTTCCTCCAGAAGGAAAAAGTAATATCTAACTGCTCGTAGTGAAAAACCTGCAACTGAAGCACTTCCACAGGACTGAAAGCTCAGGGAGCTGGTTGAGATGTTGGTCTGTTGAGTCCGTACTCTGTCTCTCACTGAGGAAGACGAGGGTTCTGAGCAGAGACGAAGAGATTGAAGAAAGTTTCACGGTGAAACTGAGACATTGAAGAACGTCAGGAGGTTCAACCCATCACGCACAGAGAGAAGTGACTCTCGCTGTCACATGTTGTTCACACTTTATTTATAATAACCGATCGTTAATTAAAAACCCTGAAGATGCTTGAATCACGGACGTGAACTCACTGATAATGAATTCAGATATTCTCTGTGTATGAGGCTCTTGTATAAAGTTCTGACTTTAGAATTCATCTGCTCAAGTGATCTGCATGAAAACCTCCTCACACTTTGAAGAGACTGGATCCACTGGATCTTCATCATCATCTTCATCACAGTGAACACATGTCTCATACAAAGCTCTGTTGATTGAAGTTTGCTATAAAAAAGGGAATTATATATATATTAGAGCTGTGAAATGATTACAATTTTTAATCAAATTAATCACAGGTTTCTATGGATTAATCATGATTAATCACATTACCGATTTTCTCGGAATATTTTTGTGAAAACAAGATTTATGACATTTAACTTTTCTTTTGTGCTGCAACTCAGCAGTTCTTCAGCAGTTATCATTGCTTTTCCATATGGAACATTAATATAATCTTCATCCTAAACAGAATTCGGGCTCCTTAGCCATTGTGTGGTTGAATAAAACTTTTTTTTTTTAAATCAAACAGAAATTATTTGAGCTTCTTAGCCATAGGATGGTTGACATTTTTTATATTTTTTGTCACACAACCATTAACCACACCATGATACAATCTAATGCCTCTAAAGGCCCTCTTAGCTACTCGGTCTTTAGCCAGTTGGTGAGGCAAACTAACTTGTTCAAATTCTCTGACAGTAAAGCTGACCGCTTCTTTTGCACAATGTGTCCGGCGAGTGAGTCTGGTTTGTCGCATTCCACTTGAACGCCCCTCGCCGAGCAACACATGCTTCGCGTTGCGGTGGTTAAGCCTGAAACATGCTTCTGCGTTTTCACGGGCCCGTAAGCGCAAGAGCCCTTCCGGGTCCCTTACGTGCTTATGTATCCCTCCTTACGTGCTGACGGGTGTCGACCCCCTTTTCTAAAATTTACGGCAAAGCTCCGCAAGCTCACTCAGCCCGCAAGGCTGTGATTGGTCTGCTCTACATCCCGTCCGGTGTCTAGTTTCCGGTTTCATGCCCCACAATACGCGGAAATCACGGAAGATTTAGAAGAACGAATATGGACCAAATAGAAGAGCACTTGGCAGAAGAGATCCGAAAGTATGACCACTTGCATAACCCGTCACTGACTGGCCGATTTGTCCGCCAGAAATAGGCTATTAGGAGCCGGAGTGGCGATGTAAATAAACAGTCTAATTATAAGAAGTTGCTCTTCAATGTCCAGCAGCTCCATCTCAATCAATTGTTGTTCGGTTGGAATCGTGAATACACTCTCTGCCATGGTTCACCGTGTGTTTGTAATGGAGAACACGACTGGTAGAAGGTAAATAACAGTCAACAACGATTGCCACACCCACAAAGAAGGCGTCTCTCAGGTCGCCTTCGACAAAAAGCATTACTCCGCCTAGTGTTCTGGCGCGGAATTGCTTTGTAAGACGCGCAACGGTTGGGGAAGCATGAATGAAAACGAGTCTTGCGCCACAGCGGCGTGAAAAGACGCAGACGCAGTCGCAGAAGCATGTTTCAGGCTATTGCTACGTCGAAACGATAACTTCTCGCAGAGTGTCATTTGACATTTTTTATATGTTTTGTCACACAACCATTAACCACACCATGATACAATCTAATGCCTCTAAAGGCCCTCTTAGCTACTCGGTCTTTAGCCAGTTGGTGAGGCAAACTAACTTGTTCAAATTCTCTGACAGTAAAGCTGACCGCTTCTTTTGCACAATGTGTCCGGCGAGTGAGTCTGGTTTGGCGCATTCCACTTGAACGCCCCTCGCCGACCAACACATGCTTCGCGTTGCGGTGGTTAGGCGGGTATTGCTACGGTGAAACGATAACGTCTTCTCGCAGAGTGTGCATATCACCTTGGTTTTACTGAATGTTCGATCTTTGTTTTTTTGGAACACGATCTTCCCGTCCAGAAGGTCCTCAGGTTCATCAGAATTATCCATGTTGTTTGTTTGTTTGAATGGCAGCTGCCGTCTGACTGCATTACGCCGGGTTCACACCGGACGCGGAAGCGACGCCGAAGCGAGGCGTAAGCGCAGCGCCAATCCTCTGGCTCCCATCCACTCCCATGTTAAACCGCAGAGCTGAACACACCGGAGGCTGAAGCGTAGCGTTGTGCCGCGGCTGCCTAGCGCCGTGAAGCGATGGTTTCGGCGTCGAGTCTATTTTTTCCGCTTGACGCGAGCGTATCACAACAGGAACACACTGGAAAATGATTTTAAACGATATTTTATATGATATAAATGATCAAATATGCATCCCATACTTTGTATTCACGTTCTGTTGTCTTGGAGTTTTAATTTTACCACTTTTACCAACCACATTATTTAATGTCCCCCTCTGCCCGTCCACTACAGCCACACAAGCAGTCATAAAGATAAAAAGAGAGCACGTTAGAGAAGTATAAACCAAAACGAGTCCGTCGATGCAGCTGCGTTGCCTTCCGCGGTTGCAGTCGCGGGACTATTCTGCCTTTACGCCACGCTTCGGCGTCGCTTCCGCGTCCGGTGTGAACCCGGCGTTAGAGCGGCAACTAGTGCAGAGGCGGCGGAATTGGAAGGTCCTTCTGCGCATGCGTTAAATGCGTTAAAAAAAAAAAACGAATTAATCCTGTAATTTAATCATAACGCGTTAACGCGTTATTTTTCACAGCTCTAATATATATATATATATATATATATATATATAGCCTTTATTATTCCTATATCTATATTGGATAAGTTCATTCCTCTGACTCGTCTGGTCTTAGTTGTAATCCTAATCATGGCCACTAGAGGACAGAATTGTCTAAATTTCCGTTTACAGGAAGTAAGGAAGTAAATATGTTTACTAAAAAACGTTAAATACTTTGACCCAAACATTTGACTTTTTAAAGTTTCTTATGAAATGTTTTCTTTTTTTTCAGCATAAAGTCAAATCCACAAGTTTTTCCTCTTTTTTTATTTCGAAGAAAAAGAAAAGGTGAATAAATTTAACGGCCATTTAGTTTCATTCAGATGAAATGGAAATGCAATATTTTAAGTAGAAGATTATGTAAAACATATTTAGTTAAATATTTCATTATAATATATGATATTATTTTATAAAATGAATCTTTATTTCCTAACAGAAAGAGAAAGTCACAATTTAAAGACAAACACAATGTGAGGTTAAAACAGAAGTGATCAAAATGAAGCCACACACAAAATAAACATTCATAAACGCTTTGTGGTGAAAAATGTTTTACGCAGATATTCAAACTCAATCTCAATTGAATAGTTTTGTATGTTGTATGTTTTTCACACAGGTCATTATTTCACTACTCGTTTGTATTTCACTGTTTTTCTATATTTTTCTTTTCATGCCACAAACCTGCCAGAGAGTCAGATGCTCAGAGTGAAGTTAACTTGTTGTTCAGCTGTGTGTGACATGTGGGTTTAAAGTTTTTACAACAGCTCGTTACCAGAGTTTCATTTGTGTGAATCATAAATTATTAGTTTATTAATTTCACAGTCAGACCAATCAGCTGCTAAAGATTTGACCTTTTTAAATTAACCAGTTTTACTACTCTCAACATCAGATGTCCCACAATGCAACACGAACCACTGATCAGGCACAGACGGAGCTGGAGAAGAGAGAGGGAAACGAAGGATGAGATGAACGGAGAGGTTTCAGGAAGGGAAGAGAGATGAGATAAAGAGGAGGATGAGAGAGAAAGAGAGGGAGATAGAGATGGGGGGGGGGGGGACAGAGGATCACTTTGTGAATGAGAGATCCACCCTCCATCAACTGAAAAGCAGAGCAACACTGACATCTGGTGGACGGTAACACCACCTGCACTGTGGAAGGTGCTGAGTGTAACAAACTGAAGCTAATTGCACAGAATGAATCTGCAGTGAATCTTTCTTCATCATCGATCCTGAGACAAACGTCTCGTTAACGCGACCTGAGAAGCTCCAGCTGTTTGTCATCTGTGCAGTAACTGCTCTGGATGATTTGTATTTAATCCTCCAACAGGTTGAATAACAGCAACACCCTGAACAGCTGCTGAGTCGTCTAATTTCTCCAAATCAACATTTTACATCTATAGTTTCACCTTGTTGATCTTTTACAGATGATGTAACTTCCTGTTTTCACTTCTTTTGGCAGTACATTCTGAGATTAATGTCATTGAAGTCATTTCTCATTCAAAGAATCTTACATTCAACGTCTTGAACCAGAGGAATATGAAATAAATCAGATTGTTGCTGCACTGAGAAATTCTCCATGAGTCAATTTGACCTACTTTCCTTTCTGCTGCTCTTTAAATTGAAATGTCTGAATGGAGATCGAGTGCTCACTTCCTCATGCATTAAAATACATATTAAATTATATTCCCCTCCACCAAGGAGGTCATGCTTCATCTGCATTGGTTTGTCTGTTACTTTGCAGCATTAAAACTTGGCGGATCAGGGAGGAAGCCATCAATGTTCCAAACGTTCAGGGATGAAAGATGGAGATTAGCTTGATTAGTTATTTATATATCTTTTGCAATAAATGTATTTTCCCTGTTTCAAACAAACTAAACACACGATTAACTTGTGTCTCTTTGAGTCGACACGTGACCGAACCTGAGACGAGGTGAATCAGAAAATCATCTGATAAGTTGAACAGATTTACACATTGTTTTTATTTTGTATAACTTTTAAACATATTTTCAGCATCAAGACGCCTGATATATTATTTTATTGATATAAACAAAGAACAAACAAACCACAACAAAAACTGATAAACATGAAAAGTCCCCATTCAGGGAAATGACAGTAAATCACATCTCAGTGTAAATTCATCTGTAACAGAAGCTTAAACTGCTCCTGTCACATTCCTTCATAGAACTCGTCCTATAACTTGAACCAATATTTAAAAAGTATTTTCATTTGACTTTTGAAACTAGACTTTTTACAAATGTTTTACCTTGAGTTAGATGGTTGATACAGTGAACTCTTTATAAAACTCCTCCCCCACTGTTCGGCTGTAATCCTTCATTTGTTTGTCTCTTTTCATAATAAAGCAGAAATGCCTCATAAAAGCCTTCTTCAAAAAAACACGCTCAAAACATACATAAAGTTAAAAACATGTTTTTATGTTTTCAATAGCAAACATGTCAAAATGCTGACACAATGTGATTGTGTGTTCCAACACTAAACCAGTGCTTGTGTTTAGAACCTCTCTCTGAGCAGCGCAGCCACATCAGGGCAGATGTTTCCTGCTCAGCAGCAGTTAGCGGCCTCCTGCGTCTGTTTGTCCCCCCCCAGCCACACGGGGGCGCTGCTGATCTTGGTGCCCTGGGCCTTGGCCTGTGTGGACTGGCCCTGCAGACCGGCTCCCTCACTGGCCAGGCGCTGGTGGATCTCCGAGGCCATGGTGAGGAAGGACTTCTCCACGTTGTCCGAGCTCTTAGCGCTCGTCTCCAGGAAGCGGATCTTCAGGGACGTGGCCAGATCCTGGAGACGAGTCCCGAGAGAAGAGACACGATCACAACTCCTCAGAAAGTTCACAGAACAAAGTGTCAGCTGTCAAATGGGATCAGGTTAATATACTAACTGTTGATAAACATGGTTTCAATATCAACCATAGTTTGAGCACGTTGCAGTGGGGGGGGCTGCACACATCTGTAACACATGTCTAGAGTCAAGGTAACTAATGGGCGACACTGAAGGTGAATTACTGCAGTTTTCACTTCTACTGATCGGCCATCTTGGATCTTGAGGTTCTTCTTCGTGAGGTTTGAATATAAGTTTAAATCTATACGACTTTATTTCAAACTGAGGACACCAGAGGATGCAACACAAGATAACACAAGCATGACAACATCACACCATGCTCGTGTTGGTGCTACACTACATCCTACATGTGCCTCACACGTGTGTTGTCGCTCTGTTCGACTGGTGGGGTCTTTATTATTATTTATTAGTGTGTGTGTTTGTGTGTGTGTCTGTGTGTGTGTGTGTCTGTGTGTACCTGACCAGTGGCAGCGTCCACCACTTTCTTGCTAACGAGGTCCGACTTGTTTCCCACCAGCAGCCTGGAGACGTTTTCACAGGCGTAGCGATCGATCTCGTCCAACCACTGCCTGACGTTGTTAAAGGACTCCTGCAGAGCGAGGGAGGGAGAGAGGGAGGGAGGGAGAGAGGGAGGGAGAGAGAGAGGGAGAGAGGGAGAGGCGTGAAGGAGGAGGAGGAGGAGAAGTTAATGTTCACACTCCTCCTTTATGTTGAGGAGAGAACCCTGACCTGCTCAGTGACGTCATAGACGATGATGATGCCGTGAGCGCCTCTGTAGTAGCTGGAGGTGATGGTTCGAAACCGCTCCTGACCGGCTGTGTCCCACTGAAGGACACACACACACACAGACACACACACAGACACACACACACACACACACACACACAGACACACACAGTGAGCCCTCCCTCTGAAAGGATATTTACTCTTGTTTGGCTTCAAGCTGTTTGATTTATTTCTTCCTCCATCTCTCTTACGATTTGTAGCTTCACCGTCTTCCCGTCCATGTCGATGGTTCTGATCTTGAAGTCGACTCCGATGGTGGAGATGTAGCTCTCAGTGTACGTGTCATCCTGAGGCGGCAGACAAATATCAATACTACAGTTATCGTTTATTGGAATATTTATTTATCGTCCAGATCTGGTTCACAGCCTCCGAACTCACCGTGACAAGATATGATCAACTTTGAGAGAAGTGAATAATCTTCTTATAATATCAACTTCAAGCAATGACAATGTGTGTGTGTGAGTGTGTGTTTGTGCGTATGTGTGTGTTTGTGTGTGTTCGTGTGTGTGTTTGTGTGTGTTCGTGTGTGTGTTTGTGTGTGTTTGTGTGTGTGTGTGTGTGTGTTGAGAGTCTCACCGAGAAGCGTAGCAGCAGACATGACTTTCCAACTCCAGAGTCACCAATCAGAAGAAGTTTGAACAGGTAGTCGCTGTAGTCACACACACACACACACACACACACACACACACACACACACACATTCATAGATTTACATGCACACTATTGCAACAATAATAATAGTAATATTTGTAGATAATTCATTCTCCTACACACAGACACATTTGGTTGCTGGGTACAAAAAGAGCAAAGTTAGAAATAAGAAGCTCGTCTCCTCCATGTTAACACAACAGGGTTGTAACCTGGGAAGTTTCTTCAGGTAGGAGGTCATGTGACAGGGGCCTGACCAATCAGAGAAGGCTACACCGTGACTAGACCCAATCAGCAAGAGGATCTCAGTTTCTGCTCGTCCGCTCTAAACTCTGAGTCGTGTGGAATCCAGGTGAAACGGAGGCGGAGCTTAAAAGACTCTTTCACTATAGTTCACACTAGTTGGATCATTTGTTCTATTGTGTAACTATTGGATATTGTAGCTTTACTGTTGAGAGAGAGTTGAGATGTGATGGATTGTGGTTTATTTATGACGTTGTTGAGGTGACGTCACTTGATTTGGCAGAACTGACTCTCAGGCCTACAACTCCCATGAGCCTCTGCAGCCCAGTGATCCACAGAGAATCGACTACACACTCTCACATATAATTAACACAACATGACATTCATTAACCGAGTGGAAAACAAACTCCAGGATGTTACAAGGATTTAAAGTGTCTCCTAACTTCCCACGTCAGTGTATGTGCAGATATCAGCGTTACACACGGTGTGTTAGTACTCATACAGTGACACACAACATAAAGACACAACACTTACTATTCAGGGTTCATGATCGGTGAGGTCGCTCCAGGTGGCTCCACAGAATCCAGAACTATCCCTGAAAATAAAACCCTGAACCTGAAAACTGTCAGAATATCTCCAGCGCTGGGACGTTGTGTCGGTCAGTGTGTGTTTGTGTGTTTGTTTGTGTGTCTGTGTCCTTCCTTCGGAGGGGCAAGTGGCAGAATGAGCCGGAGCTGACGAGCTGACGGACGAGCTGACTGGTTCAGGTGCATTATTTATTAATAAAGACCAGCTCAGGTTACACTGGGGATAGCACCTGGAACCAACACACACACATGCACACACACACACACACACACACACACACACACACACACACACACACATTGCTGAAGACAAAAAAACCTGAGCGCCGTACGTCACTGAACAAACAGGAAGTAGATCTGCAGGAGGAACCCAGGTTCAAGGACCAGCTGATGGTAAAATCCTTTGTGTTTTGTTTGTGAAATGAAAACATCACCTGATGATTTAATAATCTGACTTGTGTTTCTCTCCTCTACACACACACACACACACACACACACACACACACACACACGTTCACAACACAACCAGGCCGATAACCTCACAGATTATTTCTCTAATGAGTGAATGAATAATATATAATGAATTGTCGTTATTCTGGCTTCACATTGTTAACTTGCTCTTCCTGATGGAAACATTAACTGTGGAGCTGGAGTCAGGCGGCTGACTCTCAGATAATTCAATAATCCTTTATTAAACGTCTTATTTTACTGACTTGTGCTTCTTCCTGTAAACTCACTGACATCAGCAGGAAATGACAGATGATGACAAACAGCAGCTTGAACACAAAGATATTAAACTGCTGTAATATTCAAAACTTCTCAAAAGTTCCACAAAAGAAAAACTGTGTGTTTCATGTTTCATAATCTCCAGATGTTTCTTATCGACTGATAGATTCTTGTCGCTTTTCAAGTCGTCAACAGTTTGTTTGTTTGTTTGTTTGTTTGTTTGTTTGTTTGGTGTAAACACAACCAGTTCATTTTTCATCTCCTCTTCTCTTCCCGGGAGTCGGCTCCTTTCATTTCCTGTCTTCTCCTCTCCTGTCTTTCTTTTCTCCTGTGGCCCAGACGCTTGAGACGTTTCTCTGTCTCTGGGGTTGGTGGTTCAACCTTCCTCCTGTTCAAGTGCCGAAGTTCCCTTGGGCAAAGACACCCAACTCAACTGGGCTTGTTTACATCGAGTAAAGAAGTAGATGTCACTTCTTTTCATCGCTCCTTCTCTCATTTCACTCTCGCAGTTTGATTCGGTCCTGATTCCCGAGTGCGACCCCCCCCCCCCCCCCCCCCCCCCCTGGTCACGGGAGTGAGCAGAGGGCAGGGGGATTGTGGGATATGCGATGGCTGAGCAGCTGTCGTGGGGTCAGAGGTCAGCGGTCCTGACGACGGCCTGTTGCCGGGGCAGAGGCGGCGGCGCGGTGGTTGCTAGGGCCGCGGCGGTCTTTGTGGCGCTCCCGGTGGAGCATGGAGGTGGGAACACTGGGAACACTGGGGGAAGGGAGCGAGAGAAAGAGGAGAAATAAAGAACGAGGAGAGAAACTGACAAAGACAGAGGGGTTAAAAAGCAAGAGGAAGGGTGGGAAAATGAGAGGAGAAAGAAAGAGGGAGAGAACATTAAACCATCGCCTGACACGGAGATGGAGAGAAGAAGCGGAGGAGAAGGGGTCGATCACAGAGAGGAGGAGAGAAGAGAGAAAGAAGAAGGGAACATAAACATATGACGAATGTTGTGACTGGAAGAGTGAAGACAGTAGAACAGGAGTGAATCCCACAGTGAAGCTGGAACAACAACTGGTCTGATGTCCCTCTGAACCCCCCCACTCCATCGGGGGGGGACGAGTAATCAACACACAAACATGTCTGTGCACACAAGCTTCAAATTGTGACGACACAAAGAAAGACGACAAATTAATGTCTTCAGTTGAACTGTTGAGGACATTGAGCCTGGAAGCTGAAGACCAGTTGATGGTGTGTTGTAATGTTGATGATTCTAATACCAGTACAATCTGTGGTACCACAGCCCACTGCCACTCCACAATGAACACTAGTGCACCATCGTGAATCATAAAACAATGTGAAACAAGTTGTGAATATTACACATGACGTCTATTTTACTGAGTCACAACTCGAGTGTCATGTTTTGTTTTGGTCCGATCGTCACAACTGTTGGTTTAATAAGGACAATAATCAGTGTGTGACCCTCAAAAAGACACAATCCTGAACCAAACTGTGTATCTGGAGAATCACACAAACACCACAACAGAAAACTACTATTCGTTGATTAAAGGAAACTCTGCAGTTCAGTGTTGCGGGAAACAAGAAAACTGACAAAATATGTTTATGATCAGAAATTTAAAATCTAAAATGTCTCAAAGTTTGTTCTCAAGTAGCTTTACACAGACAGAGCAACGAGAGTGAGGGGCTGTGTGTGTGTGTGTGTGTGTGTGTGTGTGTGTGTGTGTTAGAGGTCAGTGGACGGAGTTAAACCGGTCATTGTTCCTATCAGTGTGTGTCCCAGGGGACCTGAGGGAGTGGGGATAAATAGGTGCTCTACCACGCTCCCTGGCTCCTGCATGCAGTGTGTGTCTTTGTGTGTATGTGTGTGTCTTTGAAAACAGTGTGTGTTGAGACTGCAAGATTGCTTGTTAGTTAAAAGTGGTTATAAAATAAAATAATTAAACGTTGCTGGACTGAAATTAAAATCCTATTGTCTCAAATCAAACGTGAGAACAAACATATGATTGACACTTGTTTTAAAAATAACAGTGAGGTTTACAATCATGTTTTTGTCATTTGAAGATAAAAAATATATAAAAGCAGAAACAGCCTAAGACTAAATATCTAAAATAAAATGATTAAAACTCTAAAAAGCCTTTGAACTAAAACCTGAAAACTATAAAAAAAAAACACACATAAAGCAGACAATAAAACACTGGTTTGTTTGTGTGTGTTTGTATCGGTCTGTGTGATTTATGTGGAGTTACTTAGTCAATGTGTGTCTGTGTGTGTGTGTGTGTGTGTGTGTGTGAGTGCGTGTGGGACGGCCCTGAGGCCAATTAGGGGACAGATAATTAACCTCATTGAGACGGGATGTTGAATGAATGAAGGCCTTATTGTAAAGACACAGAGAAAGAGAGAGAGAGAGAGAGAGAGCGAGAGAAGAACAAGACGTACACAACGTCCTGCCTCCAATCTGTATCTGTGCAGTCCACTCGTTTCTAATATTAATCTATCATATCACAAAATGTTCAGAATGTACCAGATCCTCTGAATCCTTCCTGACAACGTTTCATTTGTTTTGTAGAATCAAACTAATCATCGTGTGACGAGGCGTTCACAGTCCTCTCGGAGGTTCGGGAACGTTTGAGGTTAGATATCGAGACGGTCACATGAAGAACAAGACAAAACGTCTTTTATCATAAAGTTTATAATAACATCTTTTTCTAACCTTCACCATCAGCTTCTGTTTCCCAAACTGCTGGGAAGAGAACAGGACATTATCTGATTATTTGGTTGGAAACATCCGTCTTTTTACTGAATTGTAAAGTAAAGACAGAGAATGGATGGAACCTTCTATGAACACTGTGAAGCTGTTGAGGTCTGGACCTTCTCCTGAGACTTTCTGGAGCAGCTGTGTGTGAGAACACAAACATCCATGTCAGTCGCTCCAGACTTTTACCAGAACTGATTCTGCCAGTTTGGAAAATGTCTGAGAAAGTGAGACCGTTCTGCAGAATTCCCTTCTGCAGGTGAACTTGTTGATGACGTCCGGCCTCCTGCCGTCACCTGGATGTTCCAGAGATGTTCCTGTTGTCGTGAACGAGTCTGGACCCGACAGTCTGCTGCTTCATATATGAGACAAACTCCAGAAAATGTCCAGGTTCTGTTTCTGAAAACAACTGAAGATATTCTACACATTTTCTTTTTTTGCACAGAAAAAAGAGAGTCAGTCATCTTCGTCTCAGGGAAAGTTTCAGGATTAACTTCAATCTGACGTTTGGAAGTGAATTCCTTATTGTCACGATGCAGGAATTCCCCCTGAATGAAAGGTTTTCTTCTGTTCTCTCTCTCTAGTTTGGAATTTCCAGTTATTCTGTTGGCTTAACAAGAAAAAATCAAACGAAATGTGATCAAATCTAAACAGACAGCAGAAAGTGGTTAGTGTCCAATCAGTGAACGGGACAAACTCTTCATCCACCATTTTCTTCATCTTCCATTTAGCTTCCTGAGGAGTAGAAAGTTCAGCAGCAGGGACCTGACTCACAAGTCTTCATCTTCAGCTGCGTTTCCATCAGAAGAACCTGGAACTTTTCATCCCAGGAACTCAAAGGTTCCTGCAGAACTTTGCTCACCTGCGTTTCCACCGTGTTGGTGAATAATGGCCAGTTTTCAGAAATGAAGTCCAGTTGGTTCTGGACATTTCCTGGAGTGTGGAGTCTTTCTGGAGTCTTTCACATGTGAAGCACGCAGCAGTCCTCCCAGTTAGATATCTCCTTCATTGTCTTCTATGGGAACGTCTCCTCTTTTCCATCCTGATCTATTTGTTTTATCTATGTCTTCCCGTTTTGAGTCCATGGAAAAATGTCCACAGAAACTCACATCGACATTTGTGCTCTCGTTAATAATATAACACTTGTGCACTTTTTCTTTGACTCCAACTCCAACCAATGTAATGTCTATGGGACCTTGGAATGTCCAACCAATGTTATCTCGTTCAATGTCGGGGCTCGGGGGAAAATGATGATGGTCTTCATAGCCCCCCCCCTTTCTGTAGTGACTGGCCATATGGGGAAGTTTAATAAGGAGGCACCCGGCTCTTCTGGGCAGGTCCTTACTTTCGGTTTCCATGTCCCTTCACACACACACACACTTCACAGACAGGAAGCAACATGACACTCATAGTAACCGACCTCGCACTTCTGCTACTGCAGAGAAGAATGAATACACAATGACTACACACACACACAGTTAACACACTGTCATAGTGTGTCTGTTGTAGTCATATTCTCCTCTGGTCATGAATGTTGTGTGTGTTGCTTTTTCTGCTCCCTGGGGTCAGAGGTCACCATCAGTCAGACATTAGTGGTACAATGAAATCCTTCCTTTAGATGATGTGTCACTTCCTGTAGGGGGCGCTCTTTTCTGTGTTGGTCTCCAGAATGAAACGAAGCCCCAGAGTTTTCAAACTGAACTGGGACCTTCAGCATTTACTTAAGTTAATATATTTTAAAAAGAAAAGGTGGTGGTTCACTTTGTTTCCATCAGAATCAAACAGGAAGAGAAGGTGGCTCCGCCTCGGTCATTTCATCCCAAAGTCTCCATTCCTCTTCACAATAAAACTCTCTTTTCAAAGAGGCCACATCCACTTCCACCCTGTAACACACGTGTTCAGTACTGCTCCTGTAATTAGACGCGACCCATTTGATGTGAACCACCATCCCTCTGTAGCACATCCGCTTTACTTCTTCTCATTGGTGCGATTCATTAGAGCAGATCTGATCTCAGATCAGCTCAGCAGCAGCACCTGGGAGAAGAAGTGGTTTCACTTCTGTCATAAACAGGTTCTGCCGAGGTGGGAACATGACCTGGTTCAAGTCAAACCACAGGATGTCACTCAGTGGTTCCCTTTGCACGTGGGACGTTTGAGTGTCTGGGCTCATCTCCAGTTACGTTTAATCCATGAAGGGGGGGGGAGAAGAAGAAGCTGCAGTCGACACCTCCGACGAGTTGATGTTTGACCCACGATCACGAAATGATGACGACACGTCACACGCCGTCTTCAAACCAATCAGAGTCAAGTATAGGTAGACTCCACCCACATCGGTGATGACGACAGGCGGACGTATGAATTCTTTAGTCCCTAAATTAAATTAAATTAAACTAGGAAACAAACACATGAAGCTGCTTCAGACTTTTTCTCTTTCTTCAGATGTTCATAGGTTCTCTCCACAGAACCCGGCTGCTGTCGACCAATCAGCTGTCACTGTGTGAACTGAGCAAACGCTGATCCAGATACACACGAGACTTTAACACATTGTTCCTAAACTTCTCTGTCTTGATTCTGCAGCATGTTTACCTTCAGCAACACACGCACACACACACATACACACACACACACACACACACACACACACACACACACACACACACACACACACACACACACACATCAACAGTAAACCACATCCAGAATTCTGTCTGTACACTCTAACTGACGGCAGCTGTGTTCGTTAACCCCTCGTCGCTCAAACATTACCACACAGCTAACCGCACACACACCCACACGTGCACACACACCCACTCACACACACACACGTGCATGCACACCCAAACACACCCACACACACACACGTGCGCGCACACCCACACACAAACACACACACACACATGTAGAAGCCTGGTAATACCCGTTGTGTCTCGTTAACTGCTCGGATTATCAATGTGATGCAATGGATGTGGTCAAATCGGCTCACTTGTTATCAGCAGAATGGTGCTACAAACAGACACACACCCACACACACACAGACACACACACACACACAGCCCAATTAGTCCCACTGGTTCATGTCAATAGCAGACACATGAAAAAACATTCACTCCTGGCATAAGGACACAGTGTACGAGGTGGCCTGTGTGTGTGTGTCTGTCTGTGTGTACTTGTGTGTTTGTTTTTATATCTGCCATCAAGGTTTGTGTGTGTACCAGACCAGACCACCCCTGAAACACACACACACACACAGACAGACACACACCTCTGTCGACCCTGTTTCTCCTCCTGTAGTAATCATGTCACAGTTTGGTCTGCAGACGTGTTGACAGGGGACACGTGCAACTGTGAACAAATAAACGCACTGTTAATTGTGTGTCTTTTCCCTGTGTGTGTGTTTGTGTAAGAGCACGAGACAAGAGAAGTGTGTTTTCTCTGTGTTGACCATGATCCAAACAACAGGTTCTGAGCCGTGAACAAATTCATTTCAAACTGGTGCAAGAAGAATATCAAGTAAAAGAGCTCCAACAATATAATCATAAAATAAATAACAAAGTTTTCTCTTTATAAGTTTAATTGACATCGGACTTAAGTCTCCAAAATATCTCTGGATTATAAACTAACGTTCCTGAGACAAACAGGTTAAATCAAATTCTGTAATTATAATTAGCTTTAGTTATTCTCTCACTGTGTCTCCTGCAGTGTTTTGATGACCTGGTGCATTAGTTTACAATTTATTTATTTAATTCGGTTCATTTTGTTAGAACTTGTGAATGGAAACAAAGTTGACCTGAGACGTCTTACACTTTCATGTTTTGTACATTATTCCCAGTTCAATAAGTGATGGCTCAAAATGAAGGTTACATCTCCGTGTACAGTGACCAGGACTCCTCAGTGTATATTTGCACAAATTGCACTATTGTTGTTTTATTTTCTCTTCAGC
>NC_070630.1:1501656-1504156 GCF_947347685.1 Pleuronectes platessa
GGGGTCTTGTCCAGTTGGTCAATTGAAAGGGTTTCCAGCAGCCATACGGTTTGCCGGAGGATCAGAGGGAAAGTAAAAGAGACGCTGATGACCATGACTCCACTGAGAACGTTCATGTGTTTTTCTGGAATGTTTTCTTTCACCAAATGCTCTGCACACTTTCTCCAAACCTCACTGTGCAAACATGTGGTCAACGACATGGTCTCCATTTGTCATCTTTCTCCATCTGGACGGCTGCTTTCCCTGATTACACCACTAAAAGAGGCATTTGGTGGAAGTTGCTTTGTCCAAATAAATGTGTTTTAATGTGAAATGTTATCCGCCCATACCAACACACCTGAAAACACACAAATCACATGACAATTCACGTACACTGCTCATATAATGAATATAAATACTACGGATGAGGAACAGCAAAGGTGAAAAGTTGGTTTTGCTTGGACGCCAGTCGCCCGTTGTGAATCCAGGGGACGACCCCCTGCTGTGTTCTCACATCGAATTCTGCAGAACTTCAACAGACTTCACAGAGTCCAGACGGAGAAGGTCCTCTGAAACTGGACCTTTGGGTTCATGCACCTGCTCTGGAGAAAAACCCGGAGGATCTGCGAGGTTCACGGTCTGGGGGAACAGAGCGGTAGATGAGAAACAGATCTCAGGGGTGGACGTCCAATCACCAGAGAGGAAGCCTGCTTGACGGATGGAACGAGGCCAAGAGACAAAGTGAGAATATCCTTCTGCCGTTTGTCGTGACCCGGTTGTGCGACCTCACCGGAGTCAGGTGATTTATCCAGCTCCCTGTGGCGGCCCCGGGTCGCCGCTCCATCCTCAGCTCTAACCACCTGCTCATTTCTCATTTCTCAAGTGCAGTCACCATTAATCTCTATAACTTTTCTCTTTAATCAGTCGTTCGAAACAGTTGCTCTCCTATCAGGGCTGGAAATATTTCCTGGCACCTTCGGACAGAACCCATAAATCACCAGTTTAAAAGCTGATAGAGTTGCTCTGCTGCTGTGGCACCATTAGAGTCTATTCTCTGGGCACCAGTAGAGCCAAAACACTCACTGTCTGCAGCAGAGAATGAACTTCACACATCAGCAGGAGCACAGGGTGGTTAACAGTCACTCCTCACCTGACACCTGATTAATACTGGATCATAAAGTTGACCACTAACATGTATTTGTATGACTCTTGTTATTACACGTAGAGGAGGAAACATCCGAAGGTCTTCACTCCAGCAGAGACAAAGAAAGAAGATAACGTGTGGATGGAAGGAAGAGGGGAACGAACCAGATAATGGAGGTGGAAGGAGCAAACAAGCACAGCAGGTTAAAACAATAGACTGAGGCTTTGCAAACAGGCGACTCGACGACCACTCAGATCCTCCCTGAAATGGAAATGACCTCAACGACCAAACATCCATGACAATGAGGCGGCAGGGAGGAGATGAGGATGAATATAGAGTCAACAGCTCGTCAGCCTCAGATGGAACATCACTCAGGAGGATGCTCTGGTGGCAGATCCAGATTCGGTTTGAAGAACCCGTCAACGTCCCACTGGAGAACGAGGGCCCTGCTCGAACCCACCATCAAGGGGCCTATCCTCGGGATCCTACTACAAGTGGAGAACGTTCCACTGACCTCAGACCACCTCTAAATGTGGTCTGGGCCCCAGAACAATATGCAAACGTGTGCTGGACGACACTGACTCCACTGGTTCCCATTTGTTCATCACAGAAATTATACACGTGTGGAGTCAGATCCAATTACAAGTAGACTTCTAAAGTCAGGATGTGAACTGATCTCAGAGCTGCTCACTTGCATGTTTATACCAGGTATGAGGCTGATTCTTCTAACTTTACTGATTCTTGGTAAACTGTGTTCAGTGCACAACTCAAAACCATAGAAGATCATTTAATATTGTAATTCATATGTTTTGTATTCCAACCCAACTTGTACCCAGAACTTTGGGTAGAAGATGCAAAGCTGCACAGAACTCCATCACTGAAACCATCTGGAAGGTCTGTGTGTGATCAGTGAGCCTGTGGGAGAATAGAGCAGGAAAGTCATAGTTAGGGAGTCGGTGTGTTTATGACATTTCTAATAAACAACGTACGTGAAACTGGAAGAATACTAATATATATATAAATGTCACAGGTTGAAAAAGAGGAGCCACAGACAAGATATAAACTTGGAAACACAAGGAGATTTGCAGGATTTTGGTGATAGGGGTGTTGATGTGCTATAAACAAAAAAGCGAGACTTCCAGAGCAGACGGCAGGTCCGGCCCTCTGTAACACTTTGTAGAGTTTCCTGTTGTTGTGGACACGTCTGACCCAAGCATGTCCCCTGCGTTCTTCATCCAGAGAAACTCCAGAGAAACTCCAGACCCAGTTTTCCAGAGTTCCTGCTGAAAACTGCTTTATTCATACCTCATGGTTTGGTTGTGTCTCATTCGGGTCTTTCAGAGGTAGAAGGTCCCACAGACGATGTTTGGAGATGGA
>NC_070630.1:1506656-1514156 GCF_947347685.1 Pleuronectes platessa
CTGAACGCCAGGACAGCTGGAAACACTCTCTTCTTCTTCTTTCTCTTTCAGTCTGCAAACAATAAAACTGTTCATCTCAGTCAACATCTGCTCGGCAGCATCACAGACAGTCAGTTCCTTATTCCCTCACTGCGCCTCACGCTTGGTTCTGTCGACAGTCGAGAGGAAGAAAACACAAAAACTCTGAAGTGGCCGCGGCTCCAAACTCTTTCTGTCACTTCTTTGTGTTGTTTCAGTTTTTCACAGCCGGTTCTCACACTGCAGTGTTTACATCTCCCATTGTACATCTGCTCTGAGCTTTTAGATGGACTCCACAGACCCACACTTTGTATTTTAATTCTACCAACAAGTGGCACAATACACAACGACAGGTTCACACAACATCTCTGAGTTTCACCGATTTCAGCCTGGTTCTGAGAAACAAGCCTCAGACCTGAGAACTGCTGTTGTCACACATCCTCGACTACACTGCACAATACTTCAAGTGATTGTGTGTTTTATATGATTTTCATCAGCATTGAATGGTTGTTGGACAGGGAGCAGATGGCAGACACTGAGGATGACCTTGTCTTCGGTGAAATTCACAATCCTGGGTCACACTATGTAAACTTAATGTGTGTAGTACATGTCAAAGCTTCCCTCTGACTCACAACACGTGGATTCAGGTGCTGACAGGTCGTCAGGTGGAAGCTTGTGTTGTCGTTCGCTCCTTTTCAAAGCAGGAATGTGGAACCTTCTTTCTGCTTAAGAGTAACGATCCCAGAATGCGGGCGAGGCCGAGCTGTTCACACCTTGAGATCCACATCTGAACCTGTCAGGCCCGGGAGCTGAGCGCCGGCTGTAACACAACATCATCTGAAATCAAACACTGGTGCAGCACCACACCAGTTTGTCTGGTTTCTTCTGAACTGGATCTCTGCTGGAAAGAGGCTCCTGACTTCTGGTCATAGGCCCATTCTAGAAATCCCACTGTGACACATTCAGATCCACAGGCCAGTTTGCTGTGGAGCTGCATCACTGGGCGACGGGCGACACTTAACACTTTTCCTTCCTTCAAGCTTTGAACCATCTTCACTGACCTGCATTTGCATCTGAACACAACAACGAGGCGTGAGATGAAAAGCCGTGACGCTCCGTGCTGAGCGAGGCCGGGTCACCACCGACCCACATGTCAGGGCCATGAAGATAGACATAACCTCAGAGAGACGGGACACTTTTATTTATTCAGAAGCTTGAAATATAACAACTCTGATAAATACACATCTGAATTCAGCAGAAGACTTGAGCGACAATGAGCTTCAGAGCCACAGCAGCTCTTTGTCTCCTTCACTTTGTCTTGATTTCCACCAGTGACATCATCTCTGCCTTGGAGGCTCAGATCCGTGCGTTCGAGACCTTGAAGAGTGAAGCTCGGTGAACAGGGCGCGGTGCGTCCCGCCCGTCAGCCCGACACGCCCCCTCTCCGCTTACACCTGTGGGCAGTTTGGATTCACCGACAGACGGGACTTTGGACTCGGGGGGGAAACCAGAGCAGACAACTGACAAGCCACAGACAGGGAGAACACGACTGATTGTTAGTGATGTCATCATAATGTGAACAGAAAGCAAAAAGGCCGTCTGCACTCAAATCAAGAAATGTTTTCAGAATGAAGTCACCACAGTGTGAGTCTTATTGTTGTCATCACAGGGTTGTTTCCCACATCCCCACACAGTCCACTGGGATCTCACCATTTCAGAATCAGTATCAGAATCAGAATTCTTTTTATTGCCATGTATATTTGCACATACAGGAAATTGCCTTGGTGTGGTTGGTGCACTGTACATAAAACAACAATATAGAACAACAATATATACAGTAAGAGAGTTATGGGCACGTGCGGTTCTAAGGTTTGTTGTGTGAGAAGTTTTTAAATCCTATCTAGTGGACTCACTGTTTCCCACAATGCATCGGGATAAAAAGTGTACAATGGTCACGGACTGGGAATATATCCACATGGATTGTACTACAGAACTGAAGAATGTCATATGTCACAATGATGATTATTGGTGCAGAAAAAATTAGAAGTGTTCGATAGTTTGTTGATTTATTTGCATTTTGCAGATGAGCTCACGATACAGTCTCGTGAGTGAGGGAGAGATTTATTCATTTATTCAACAAACTGTTTTTCTTCACAACTGGTGTAATAACAGCAAACCTCTGGTGAATCCAATAAGAACAGTTTGAATTGCTCGGGTGACGCTCATAATTTCCCGTAGTTCAAATTAAATCCAAAAGTTTTTGTTTACTTTATGAACCCTGATAATGGAGAAACTCTGTGTTGAGACTTTATATCAACTGTTTTATCAGTTTATGTATATTTATATGTATTCATATAGCATATTTAGAAATGATCTGCACCTCAACCTAATGGGTTCTTTCCTGATTCACACCACATCCTTCCACCAGGGCTCATGATTATCCATCCAGTCGTTTTAATCATAATCCTGCTGACAAACAAACAGTTCTTTAGAATCATTGTAAGAGAAGGTTTGATAGAAAAGGTTTAGAACATATAAAGAAATGATAAAAACAAAAAACTATGCAAGCGAAAAACACATAAGCTTCTAATGTCGACTTATTTAATTAAAAAACTTTTATCTTGTTGCACAATTCTCTGATATGAAGGAACTGTAGCTGGATATGTTTAGAAGAATAAACTCTACATGAAGGATAAGTTTGAGCATGTTTTCATATGAATGTGCGAGTGAAAATATACTTTAAAACAGTTTTATAACTTTTTAATGTGTGTTTGGTATTTGCAGCACTCGTCATTATCTCCTTAGCTGTATCGATCCCGGACAAAGTGAGGGGTCGGCCGGTTGGGGAAAGAAGAATGCATCTTTAAGTATTCGGTAATGAATAGGTGGAAAAGTAGCTTCATTCAGCTCCCTCCTCTTCTTTCTGTGCCCACCCTGCCCCCCAGCACACCCTTACAATGAGGACCCCTCCCCCATCCACCCAAAACACACACACACACATTAACACACACTCCCTGCCCCCTGAGGAACACAGGCAGGGGGTGGGTGTGCATGGGTGGGTTTCCCCAACTATTTAAGCAGATTCCAGCAGATGGTCCAGAAACTTTCCTCCTGGATCACGTCTCCCTTCCAGCTCCCTGTCTCTCTCACTCCTCACCCCTTTCCTCCTCTAGACTCCAGAACCCTGCAGCTCCTCTCACCCCGATCATCTCCAACCAGCTTCAGAGGAACAAACTCAGAGCTTTTTGATTCTTCACCATTCCCCCAGCCCCTTCCTCTCCTGCCGCTGCTCCCCACACAGACTGGGCTCATCTCCCTTCATCCAGTTGGACCCAGAAACCTTTTTTAAACTTCTTCATCTGTGGGATCAGACATCTGGCTCCTGGGCTCTGCGGGGACGGTGGAGCCAACCATGCCCTCCGACTTCCTATCACCGTTCCTGGAGCTGGATGAGGAGTTCTGCAAGGTAAGAGCAAACCAAACGATCACATAGAACATAAACCCACATCTCCTGTGGGATCGTGGTAGGCTCCATGCCAGAGGAACGTTTTAAAAGTTGATGAAAGGGAACAAAAATGATTTGATTAATTTATATGTAAAGTTTTCTTTCAATATATCCATGGATATGACCTCATTTATCATGGAATAACTCATTTAAATTAAACTAGATTTCAGTAAGTTTTAAAAAGTGACCATCTACTGCAGTTTTTGCTTTAAAGCTCAAATGATGTTAAAAAGGTTAAAAAATCTTTGTACTTCAGATGAAAAAGTGAAACTCAAGAGTGGAAAGTTTGTTTTAATTTCTTTAACTACTCTTATAATTGCAAAATAAGTCCTGATGTTTCACACATTAAAGTTTTAAGTGTTTAAAATAGAAATTTTAATTGAAATGATTCTTCATGTTTTCTGTACAAAACTACATTGGAATCGATAATATGGCTAAATACAAAATTTTGACCTCGTGCTTATGTTACTGATCTAATCATTAAAAACCTGTGGCTGTAATCCAACCTCAGTTCACACACATGAAACCATCTGTGTTCATTTCTGTTCAGTTTCCTGAGCTGCAGCTCTAAAGTCTCCTTTCTGTGTGAATGGGAGCGCTGGTCTCGCCCCAGCGCTCCAGGAATGCAGAGAGCTCACGTCTTCTCTTCTTTTGTGTGACAGAATTTCCGCGGCCTGGAGGCGACAGATGGTCCATCTGCCGGCTCAATGCAGCAACGGCAGCCGCACAGTCAAAGAGTCCTGGGCTTCCAGCGCCGCCATTCCCTCTGCCCCGTGACCCTCCCCAACTCCAAGTTCAACCACAGCAGCAGCAGCAGCAGCAGCTCGGAGCTGACGGAGCCGCCGGCCGGCTGGGGGCTCAGCGTGGCCTCCAGCCAGCAGTGGAGCAGGGAGGGTCAGCTGCCCCGCTCCACCCTCAGCCACATCCCCTTCAGGGTGGACCGCTCGGTCAGCATGATCGAGGGCCACGGCGGCAGCTCGGGGGTCAGAGAGGACAAACTGTCTAACATCACGTCACCGACCGTGCTAATGCCTCCACCGGGTTTCAACATCAGCAGCAGCTCCCTCTCCTCCCCCGCAGCCAGACCCACCGCCCCCTCACCTCACATCTCCACCCGGTACAAGACCGAACTCTGCCGCACCTTCGAGGAGAGCGGGACCTGCAAGTACGGCGCCAAGTGCCAGTTTGCTCACGGCATGGACGAGATGCGCGGCCTCAGCCGGCACCCCAAGTACAAGACGGAGCCCTGCCGCACCTTCCACACCATCGGCTTCTGCCCGTACGGCGCCCGCTGCCACTTCGTCCACAATGGAGATGAGCACGAGGACGCCCCCCCACAGAGGCAGAAGCTGCGCCACAGTGTCAGCTTTGCAGGCTTCTCCTCCAGGCAGAGTTTCCAACCGGTTGAGGAGTCGCAGCCTTCCTCCCTCCTCTTCACCCGAGCCTCCTCGGTGTCCCCTCCTCCGTCCTCCGCAGGGAGCCCAGAGCTCCTCTCCCCTCTCTACCCGGAGCAGGGATCCCTGAAGCCATTCCCCTACTCCTTCTCAGGCATCACCGACCTGCCAGGCGACTGCGGGGACTCCACTCTGCGCTTTTATGCTGTGAACGACTCCATCAGCTCCATCAGCTCCATCAGCTCCAAGTGTCCCATCTCAAGTTTCACCTCCAAGAACCCTAACCTGCCGTACCACCTCCCCCAGCAGCTGCCGGTCTCCCTGAGCGGCCTCTCCGGCCTTCAGCGCTGCTCCTCCGCCGACTCCCTCTCCGAGGAAGGCTACACCTCCTCCTGCTCCCTCAGCTCTTCCTCCAGCGGCACAGACTCCCCGAGCTTCGAGGGCCGACGTCTGCCCATCTTCAGCCGCCTGTCTGTCTCAGACGAGTAGGGGGGGGGGGGGGTTACTGTAGGGCTGAGTTTAATCAGGGATGGATGGTCTAATTGTTTTAACTCTCAAGTCTGGTTTTTGACTCCATTGTCCAAACTAAACTTTTTTAGTTCCTCGCCAGACGCAGCCCGGTGAACGTTCCTAACTTTGTGCATATTGCATTTCTCATCCAAGCAGTTGTAGCGCTGCTCAGTGTTCGTCCAGTTTTAGCCGACTCCTCTTTTTGTTTTGGTGCTTTATTGTTATTTTGGTAAGCTTGTTCCTGTTATGCCATTGTTACTGCTGTATACTGTTGTATACCCATGTTAGAGAATCCTCAGAGGGTACGTCACTTAGCTCAGCGTCCGACCTTATGCTGCTCAGTGGGGGGTCTCGTGTGAGAACTTCCTGTACCCTGATTTGAGAACGATGTTAAGATCGGTGCTGTTGGATGTACGACTGCTGTTTGATGTCCACTTTTGTAAAAGCAATATTGTTTGTCGACAGTTTCGATGATGCAGCCGTTCTCCATCTGTTAGAAGCTGTCGCTGAGTGAGAGAGTTAATTTACTGTATGTTGTCTCTGATTGGATAACTGCCAGTTCGGAGCTGTCGGACATTTCTTCGGATCCAGCTCAACTGCCTCGGCACCTGTGTAGGAAACCCACTGACTCTAGTTACCAAAGCCGATGTTAGCATTCCCCTAACCTCCTAGTACTGTTAACACTTAGCTTTAGCTACCACGGAGTTTTGTGACAATTGTTTTTATTGCTTAACACTTTTTCGACCTATTTATTGCTGTTTTGTAAGATGCGCTGTTTGCTTGTTGATTGTGTTTATGCATTTTTTTGTATGATGCCTGAGAAACGGTGCTTTGCTGAAGGCTCCATGACGTCCATCTGCTTGGTTTACACGATCCAGTAGCTTTAAGAAGGCTCGCGGAGGGGAGAGGAGCGGAGGAGGACATTTTGGCATTCTACACATATGTTGCCTTATTGGCTAATCGAGGCCTGGGTGGAATCAGGACTCGTTGTGTTCTCACAGCAGCAGCAGCTCCCGGTTCTCCGCTTGTATCTCAGCTGCATTACCACCACCTGGGAGACGCTGCTGCTGGTGTGAGCACGACCAGAGTCCACCCTCCTCTCCGCCGAGCCTCACACATCTGACTGTAATAACCTTGTTTTGATAAATGCTGTCATCTGAACACAAAGTCCGGTTCTCCACACGTTCACGGCCTCAGTAGAACTTTCCTCAAAAGAGTTAAGGTTCCATCTCACATGTTTAATCTGAGCGTCCCGGCTCTGCAGCCTCTAGTGGGCGCTGCCCTCTTCTACAGGTGGGAAGGTGACCCTTTGTGTGATGTCCATTTTTATTATCTATCAGAGTTGCCTTGATGACAATGTGTTTGTAGGTCGACTCCCGTTGCAGGCAAGCGAGTGAACTCTGCGAGCGGCCGGTGGAATCAAGAGCGTTCAAATGAAATCAGGCAGAATGTGGTTCACAGTTTGTTTCTGCTCCACTTGCCCTGAACAGCCCAGAGACGCTTCCTGTGCTCGTTTAACTGTTGTTAACTTAAAGTCTTATTTATTTTGTTTTTCAAAGCGAAACCTATATTGTGTTGTTTGATATTGTGGTTTTTGTTTGACATAATTTAAGTGCATTTATTGTTTACATTCCACTGGGTTATGTTGATATCCTAGCTCTTTATCTTAATATATTTGTCCATCTGTATTTCAAAATAAAAGTCTTTGAAACCTTGGATCCGCTGTCCGGTGTCTTATTTTATAGCACACAGGAAGTAAAATGTATGTTTTATGACTTAAAATATGTTCATGAAGTGGGCCACTTAACTTATGGATCAAAAACTAAATTGAAATTTAACTAAATACCCTGAAGCATAAATATACAAATGAAAGAAATCCTGTTCGTTAACTTCTCACACATAAGCAGTGATGTCCGTTAACAAAGTACATTTACTCTGCTTTTGATGCATCTGTCCTTGTATTAAGTATATTAAGTTTCAGGTACTTGTCACTTTTACTCTTCTACACATATCTGAACTCACTCTGCATGGTGTATATATATATTTTTTTAAACTAATCCATATTGGGCAGGT
>NC_070630.1:1861656-1870225 GCF_947347685.1 Pleuronectes platessa
CGAGAGGAGAACCGGGGTAGATGATGGACGGATGCTGACTCCAGGTCTGAACAGCGTCTGAAGCTCTCACCTCAGAATCAATGTTTTAAGTTTGATCTGGTAAGTTAAAGAACAGCAGCAGCAGCCTCCTGTTACCAGCCACCACAGGGATTAGTCCCATAAACACGATGATTTAACTGCTCACACTGAACAGACCCCAGTGTGTAGACATTATGGAACTAATTGTTCAGTGCTGGGAGACGCTCAGAGGCCAGTTCTGCTCTGATCCAGATATTAACAAAGAGCCGCCTGGAACAGAGGCCAGACGTGTGAGCCAGGCTTGAACAAAGTGGGACAGAGGAACAATGTCCTGGCTGAGCAGGAGAGCCGAGCGGGGCTGCAGGACAAAGAGACGGAGGCATCTGTTCACATTTACTACAAAATCTGAAAAAATACATTTCTTTGTATCAAATGTTGCTTCATGTGAATTTAGATTTAAAGTTGTTTGTCTGCGTCGGGACTGAGCGTCGGTTAAGGCTCGACCTGGATGAGACGGAAACACTTGTCTGTTTCTGCTGATTGAACTTCCTCTCCGTCCCGTGAGTCCACTTCCTGTCATTCTCATTCATGTCTGAGATTGTGATGTGACCCTGAGAGGAGCGGGTCACTTCCTGCAGATCCACCCTGTCACACTTCATTTGAATCACCACAAGTTTGAGCTGATCACACTGCAGATTAAGAAAACACACGCAAACAGAAAGGACTCGTGCAGATTAAGAAAACAACAATTTGACAACACACGTGACTTTTTGCAGCGCACATGTCGTCAAATTTATGAAATCTGTTTCTTAATTTGCCACATTAACACTGCGATTAGGAGCAAATGGTGAATGACAAATGGTTTTATAAATATTATTATCAGCTTCATTTTGTCCCCCCCCCCCACACACACACACACACGCTACTGCACAGACTCTGGCTCCAAATTCCCCAGATGGAAGTGTATCAGAGATATTTTGGCTTCATTTCTGGACAGTGGGAGGAAGTGAATGTGTCAACTTCTACAGAGCCAACCTTTAAATGATAAATTAACTGATGATACAAATAGTAAAGTGATTAAAGTTTGCTGCAGCTCGACTCAGACTCTGTGATGATGATGTTGAGCAGAAGGATCGATCAGATGTTCTTACCTTGGTTGAGCAGGAGAGCTGAAGAGAAAGAGAAAAGACACAATCAACACAATTAAACTCATCCAGTTATTCTATATATTAACAAATAGAGCTGCAACAAAACCAACAAGTGGCTGTCTGTGATTTATCTGTGTCTCTCTGAGAGTGAGATGATGATGATGTGGTAACTCAGCCTCGGTGGAGGTGGGTGCTTTACAGTGACTCTATTCGATGCTGCAGTGAAGGATAAACAGGAAATGACAGAGAGAGAGAGAGAGAGAATGGGACTGACACGCAGTAAATGGCGCCCCCTGGGACCGGCTGTTCAAGGTGTGTGTGTGTGTCCATGTGACCATTCAGCATCTGTCCTCCACCTTACAGGCTCTAGTGTGAGCGGCTTCTCCTCGGGCTGAACAAACAATCCTCTCTCTCTCTTCACCGCTCCACATCTCCAATCACACTGTGGTGACAGGGTGTAGATGAATGGACGGGTCCCTGAACAAGTTTTGTGTTGGTTTGTGTGTGTGTGTGTGTGTGTGTGTGTGGTGTGTGTGTGTGTGTGTATGTGTGTTGGTATGAAATAAGATGAAACTTTATTGATCTCCCTGGGTAAAGTGGGTCAGTGAAGCAAAGAAAAACAAACAACAGAAACAATCAGAAACGGAAAGAAAAAGCTTTCACACAGAATTAAATTGGTTATAAATACAAAAAACAAATTAAAACAGGATCACGAGGATGAATTTTAATTGGCTTCTTAGCAGTTAGATCATTTATTTAAAGTAAATAGGAACTAATAAGCCGTAAAATATGATAAAACCTCACTAACCATGTGAAGCAGGATGATTATCAAACAAAACTCTGGGATTAAAGATGAATATTTGTGTATGAACTGAATGAGCTGAGCAGCAGCAGAAGCACTTTACTGTGTGTTCAACACACACTGGCTTGTTTTTGACACGTTTCTCCTTCGTCTCATATCGACTGTGTGATGTTTTGTGTCTGTTTGTGTTGATGACATTCTTTTGTTGCTCTCATCTGTTTGTGAATGTCAGAGCAGCTGACCTCACCGCGCCGCCGCTCCAGCTCTGTTGCTTTTCTCTGTCGTGATCAAAAGTAATGATTCCATCTGCAGCTTCGACTGTCAACAAAGTATTTACTCATTCAGACGAAGAACAAGAAAATGTGTTTATCAGAGCACTGTGTGTGTGTGTCTGTGTGTGTGTGTGTACTTCTGAGGGCCATCTTGAGCATAGACATTACGACGTGACTGAACTTTAACACACTGTCTCCGCTCAAATGTCAATAAGCACAAGTGAGTTTCACATAGAGATGAGCTGCTCAAGCAGAAGCAGACTTATTGGGTGTGAGACACTCTGGACACTGAGGACGCACAAAACATACACACACACACACACAACGTGCAAGCACAAAACACAGTCACACAATATAATACACACTGTTTACACGTACCTGAAATTCCTCTCTTCAACAGCGCGGCTCCTCCAACACAATGAAGAAGTTTTCATGTTTTTCATATTCTTCGTCATCAATTATCCTCACCTGGAACGTCTGACTGTACACACACAAACACACACACACACACACACACACACACACACACACACACACAAGGAGAAAGACCAAATTAGCAGAGTAATTACAGCAGATTTCTCTCTCACCGCTCATCTTCCGTGTGGAGGTGTTTCAGATATGAAGTCAGGACATTGTGTGTAGCTCTAATTCATCTAACACACATTGTGGGACTGGGTTTGATTCCTTGATGGTCAAATACAAGACATGAGTTTAATTTGCCTCATGTGTTTGTTTAACCTTGTGCTGATATTCAGACATGAGACCAACATGTTAAACTGCTGCTGTCATATATGTGATCCCCTTTTAAAATGTAGTTCATGAAATAATGATGTTTGTGTTCCCCTTGAAAAACCATTCATTATCTTTTATCTCTGTTTTTGGTCTCCACCACCTCCTAAGGAGACATCAGGCTCTGCAGTTACTAGATGTCTCCCCCTGGTGGTCTCTAACCGAGACTGTCTCTGTTCACAAAGTCTCTGACGGTGAAGAGAAAAGAACCGAAGTGTCAAAAGAAAAGAAAGAAAAATGGCATCAGGAAGTCGTACATTGTGAAGTATGAGGAATGATGGCTCGCTGTTAGAGGAGCGGCTGAAGATGAAGTGACGATGACAAGACCTGTTAGTGTCTCCGAGGATCTCTGAGTGAAATGTCAGCTCAGAGAGCGGCTCAGCCAGAGAGCAGAGGTAAATCAACACTGACAACAGACAGAGCGGGAGAGAGGGATGAGAGGGAGGGCAAGTTGAAGATGGAGGGAGAGATATTGAGAAGAGGAAAGTGAAAGAGTGAAGTCAGGGACCCAGGACAGAAGAGGTCGGCTACTGACGGAAAGAACAGAGGAGGAAGCTTGTGAAAATTGAAGGAGGTGAAGAAGGAAAGAGCGACAACACGGAGTGATCAGGAGAGGACGAGTCAACAAAAACAACAACTCAACAGAGCAGATCATTTGTTCCATGTGACTTGAAAATATTCAAGAGGGGTTTTTGAATTTTGCATGTCGACTTTAAATATAAATGGACAACATTACAGCTGATCGCCCCCTGGTGCCTGGCTGCAGTATAAACCATCGCTCCTCCATGATAGCAGATGGGACGTGGACCAAAGTCAAGGTAAACGTCAAATCCATTTCTCTGAGCGGTCAGAGTGAAACCTGGTGTTTGACAGCTGAGGATGATTGATTTTGATGGAAAGTAGAGTTCTGCAGATCCCCTGCTCTCCACGGTTCAGGCTCCACATGCTCCACACACCCAAGAGGAAGCTTGTGGCTCGAATGAGGTTTTAAAACGATCAAATTACAGAAATGATTCTGATATCTGGTTTGAGGCCTCAGGTGAAGGATTCACACATTCACACCATATTCAACTGGAATGAATCCACCGCTAAGATCATAACTGAGCTGGAGGAGACTGACACATCAGAAACCTTGTGAGATCCATCCTCTCCTCCATCACTGTCTCTCTGAGTTCTGTGTCAAAGAAGTGGTCAGTTCACATCAGCTCAGAACAGCTGGAATCAATATCACACATCAGCAGTCTGACCCTGGATCAGGTGCTGCTGCTCAGACAGAAAACCAGGTCTCCCTATGGGAGGCATGAAAGACCAGTGAGACAACCAATCACTGTGAGATGTGCTTCCACACAGTCATATTATTATGTTTACACTTTGTCCATCCATCTGTCCAGGGCTCACTTTATATATTATATTATATTACACTGCATTACATTGCATATTGCAATCTGACACTGTTCACTGTCTTGCATTTCACTTTTTACTTCACTTTTTATATATTTTATCTATTATATATATTTTATTTGGATATGATTATGTCTAAATAAATGTTACTTTGTATAAATATTAGAAAAAGGGAGTAAATAACAAGGAAATGGTGAGTAAATATATATTGTTACTTTTTATGGCTTTTCTTATGTGTGTTGCATTTATTGTGTTTTTATGTTTTTATGTTTCATTGTTCATTGTATGCACCAATAACCAGAGCAAATTCCTCTCAGGTGTAAACCTACTGGGCAATAAATACTTTCTGATTCTGACTCTGATTCTGACTTGGGTTTGAGGATGTACCTGATAACTTAGTTGTGAATGTGACGTCTCAAGGATGCTTGATAATCTTTTAAAATCTGCTATAAATGTGTGAGGGATGATTCGATTTCACAAGGAGAAACAGAATTGGGCCCTTTCACATTGATTGTGTTATTTAAAGTGTTTGTGCGTCAGTTGAGCTTCCTTGTGTTTTCAGTTCTGTTCCCTCTCCTGTGAGTTTTGGATTCTCTCCCTCTCTCTGTCCCCTCCGTACCTTCCTGTCTCTTCTGATCTGTTTGTAATTTGGTTCCTGAGCTTCTTACTCATTACAAACCCCAGCTGCTCTGTAGGCACCAGGAGAAGATGTGCATAGCTGTCATCCAGACTCTGCTTCTGGACTTTGGACTCACGTGGTTTGGTCGTTGTTGAACTCCAGCTCTCCTCTCACGTCCTCGTAGTCTTCTCCGGACTTGGCGCTCCCGGACTCGGAGCGGTACGGCAGGATGACCGTGCCCCGGGCGCCCGAGTTGCGAGCCACCGTCACCTCCATGGTGCCCACGCTCTCGCTCACCCGCACCATGCGCTCGCTGAACGTGAAGATGCCGGCGTGGTCGTCGTCCAGGATGGTCACGGTGGCCACCAGGGGCTCAACCAGGCGAGCTTTGGGGGCGGCGCCCACCTCGTCGCTCTCGAACATCCCCTCGGCGTCGCCCCACACGCAGGTTCAGCAGACGCACGAAGAAGTGCTCGTCCTCCTCGAATATGTCATCATCGATGATCCCGACCTGGAGACGCAGAGAGAGACAGACAGGTTGTTGAGGCCCGAAGGACCAGGAGGCGAGTTTAATCAATACAGTGAGACAGCAGCTGGAAAGTGTCTTCAATACTTATACCAGGTCCAAAGTGAATCAATAAAACACCACGAGACGTCCTGACCCAGCAGAGAGGGTCTGTGGTGAGTGAGGAGCTGCAGCTCGCCCGTCATGTCCCCTCCAGCAGGGCAATGAGCAAGGCATCAATCACCCAATTGGATATTTCTATAGAAAACCTAGTATCCAGCATCACGGTGGTGTAAAGCAATATGTATTTTCTGCGTCTTTAAACATAAAATTATGAATTATGATTTCTCAGAGTTGTTGCGTTTTCCGCCCCCCCCATCAGCTTCATTCTTACTCCACAGATCTTCTCGTGTTTCACATCTTCATCTCTACACAGCACATGTGAGAGAGAGGAAGTGAGAGGGGAGTACATGGGTGGAATGAAGATGTGACGGGGTCAGACTCTTCATCTCAGATTTTGAATTATACAAATCTCAGAATGATTTTCAGCAAAGAACCGCTGCAGCTCTGGAGTTGGAAGGTGGAAGAGAACATCCCAGACTTGTGTGATTATCATGTGAACTGCAGCTTAATGACATTCTCTGAATCCAAAGTGAATTTACATCAGGCCTGGTCTCGAAGCTTGAGAGTGGTGTGTGTGTGTGTGTGTGTGTGTGTGTGTGTGTGTGTATGTGTTGTGTGTGTGTGTGTGTGTGTGAGAGTAAACAGAGGCTCCATTCCCCATCTCTGGGATTGTCGGGATCCGATCATTAAACCTGCCAAACCACAACCAACTGCATCAGACGCTGGTGTGATACGTCTGGAAGTCCAGGCTTTCACAATGAGTTCCTGATCATAATGAATAAAGGAATGAAATGACTAGGACTTGTTCAGGGATGAAGCAGATTCCCTGAACAATGGCTTGGTCACTGGATTAAAGCTGGGTCCTTTAATCCAGTGACCCAGCAGCAGCTCTCCTGCACGGCGCTGTCAGCAGTGTGATGCAGGAGTTTTCTAATGGACTCTCTCACCCTCGGCTGCTGATCGGGTCAATGTGGCTCAGAGCGTCAGACACTTCAATCAATTCTCACCTCAAGCACAACGAGGAAGAAAAGGTCCTGCTCACTCTGATGCATCACATGTCTTCAACCATCAGACGTGTTTCATGAGTATTCATTTATCTGACATTTACAGCTGAGCAACTATTGCGGATAAAGAAAAGAGCTGACTTAGAAATGAGATTATCTATATTTGTCTGTCCTTCTATAAAGATGGAAAATATATATATATAAAAGAAGCGAAATCATCTTGACCCCCCCCCCCCAAACCCTGCCTCCTCCATGTAAACAGATGGGACACGGAGCAAAACAATCCAAGTACACATCACAATGATGTTCATTTGTTCATTTTTTCATATAACGCATAAATACACAATTTCTAAACGCGATTCCCCCCCACTAATTTATCGTCCTGATTGACAGCTGAGACTTGTGAGTGGTTGAGTGTAGGTGTGGGCGGAGCCTCCAAATGGATTTGTCTTTGGGGAGAAGTAGATGTGTTGATTTACACTCTGTGGTTTTCACACATGTACAGTTCTATGTTTACAGATCTATTATTAACTACATCCATATTTTTTAGACGTGAATAACCGCTCTGCTCTCTGCTGATGAGACGATGCAAACAATGCAACATTAGATTCATTCTGCGACTTGAGAGAGCGACTGCCTCCGACGCTCCATCAGCACAGAGCTCTCACCACGTCAGCTCTGTGTTGGATCAGCCTGTGAAGCAGCCTGATGGTTCCACTCTGGAGATGATGCTGTGGTGGGAGTGGACGTCTGGCAGCCCAGTGAGACGTGGGAGTTTAATTGGTTTTTATTTCTGGCACAGCGATCGATGACACTGACCTTTGTAAAATTACTCATTCATCGTCTCTCCATCTTTCCTTCATGTTGCTTCTTATGTGTGACTCCTCGATTACACAAGTCTCCACTGATCAGACTCTGGATCTGAGGAGAGACTTCCCGACCTCCGAGGTCTCCACCTTTTAATTCATAGTGCACTGAGCAGAGTAGATTCCGGCCTCTGTCCCTAATATTTACATCCTGTAAAGTTATGTTTTCATTTGTAACAAAAACATTGAACTTTTAACTGATCCAAATAAACTGCTGCTCATTTTGATAATAATCTAAAGTTGAACCTTCTTTTCAGAGTTCAGTATTTTGTTTTGAATATAATTTTTTTATATCATATCATATGCGGCATTGAATTGTTTAATATTAGAAATACCGGCTGGCTTTTGATTATTGCAGAATGAAAGTTGCATAACGTTGCATCATGTACAAGGATTTCAGTATTTAAGCTATTTTCAATTAATCACGTATTATACTATTTTTGAATTTGTAATGGATTTAATGAATTGTTATTGTTTTGAAATTAATGAATCAAAGGACAAATCACGTTTAAGAAAACAAACAAATCCAAGTTTTCCTCTAGCTGAATCTTTCAGGAATTAGCTGCTAACTCAGTAGCTACAGAGATTATCAGAGGGAGGTTCAGTTTTTATTTGTTTGTTTGTTTTTCTGCAGAATTAAACCAGAACCACTTCCCCCAATGTCCTTCATTCATTGGGTGAAGTGATGTGTTGAACGTGGTGAGAGAGGGAGTCCTCTCTGAGGGACAGGGTCTCTGTCCTCTCTGGTCCTCCTGCTGCAACTCTCAGTCTCATCTCTCACCTCCTCTTTCTCTTCACTTTGATTTACTCCCATATCCTTCAGTGAAGCAGCTCCATGAAGTGAAACCTGTCTCGGCCCAGGTCTCCTCCTCAACCAAATAATCCTAGAGGCATCGTTAAGTCTCATAATCCCGAAATGCAGAATTAATCTTTTAATAGTCGAACCCAGCTGAGGGGGGTTCAGGGACCCAGCTCCTGTTTCTCAGGTGGTTTGTGCTTCAGTGTTCAAACTGCTAACTGCT
>NC_070630.1:1870425-1977925 GCF_947347685.1 Pleuronectes platessa
CAATGATGTTCATTTGTTCATTTTTCATATAACGCATAAATAAACAATTTATAACGCGATTCCCCCCCCCCACTAATTTATGAAAATCGTCCTGATTGACAGCTGAGACTTGTGAGTGGTTGAGTGTAGGTGTGGGCGGAGCATCCAAGTGGATTTGTCTTGGGGAGAAGTAGATGTGTTGATTTACACTCTGTGGTTTTCACACATGTACAGTTCCTATGTTTACAGATCGATTATTAACTACATTCATATTCTTAGACGTGAATAACCGCTCTGCTCTCTGCTGATGAGACGATGCAAACAATGCAACATTAGATTCATTCTGCGACTTGAGAGAGCGACTGCCTCCGACGCTCCATCAGCACAGAGCTCTCACACGTCAGCTCTGTGTTGAATCAGCCTGTGAAGCAGCCTGATGGTTCCACTCTGGAGATGCTGCTGTGGTCGGGAGTGGACGTCTGGCAGCCCAGTGAGACGTGGGAGTTTAATTGGTTTTTATTTCTGGCACAGCGATCGATGACACTGACCTTTGTAAAATTACTCATTCATCGTCTCTCCATCTTTCCTTCATGTTGCTTCTTATGTGTGACTCCTCGATTACACAAGTCTCCACTGATCAGACTCTGGATCTGAGGAGAGACTTCCCGACCTCCGAGGTCTCCACCTTTTAATTCATAGTGCACTGAGCAGAGTAGATTCAGGCCTCTGTCCTTCAGGTTTCTGTCCTTAATATTTACATCCTGTAAAGTTATGTTTTCATTTGTAACAAAAACATTGAACTTTTAACTGATCCAAATAAACTGCTGCTCATTTTGATAATCTAAAGTTGAACCTTCTTTTCAGATTTCAGTATTTTGTTTTGAATATAAGTTTTTTATATCATATCATAAGCGGCATTGAATTGTTGAATATTAGAAATACCGGATGGCTTTTGATTATTGCAGAATGAAAGTTGCATAACGTTGCATCATGTACAAGGATTTCAGTATTTAAGCTATTTTCAAATTATCATGTATTATACTACTTTTTGAAATTGTAATGGATTTAATGAATTGTTATTGTTTTGAAATCAATGAATCAAAGGACAAATCACGTTTAAGAAAACAAACAAATCCAAGAACCACTTCACCCAATGTCCTTCATGCACTGGGTGAAGTGATGTGTTGAACGTGGTGAGAGAGGGAGTCCTCTCTGAGGGACAGGGTCTCTGTCCTCTCTGGTCCTCCTGCTGCGACTCTCAGTCTCATCTCTTCACCTCCTCTTTCTCTTCACTTTGATTTACTCCCATATCCTTCACTGAAGCAGCATGTGAAGCAGCTCCATGAAGTGAAACCTGTCTCGGCCCAGGTCTCCTCCTCAACCAAATAATCCTAGAGGCATCGTTAAGTCTCCGAAATGCAGAATGAATCTTTTAATAGTCGAACCCGGCTGAGGGGGGTTCAGGGACCAGCTCCTGTTTTCTCAGGTGGTTTGTGGTTCAGGGTTCAAACTGCTCCTCCTCCTCCTCCTCACTCACCTTGATGTCTTTGCGAGTCTCTCCCGGTTTGAACACCAACGTTCCTTCGCTGTAGTCGTAATCTGAGCCGGCGTTGGCTGAACCATCTTCAGTCCTGTAGTCCACGTAGAAGGTGTTCTCTCCCAGTCCGCCTGAACCCCGGAGACAGAACAGAACAACTCATGACTGTGTTCAGTTCCACTCATGTACGAGTTAAACACTGACACGTTTGTTACTCCCTGAGAATAAAATCACACATTCACCAGACGAAATAATGATGTTTTCACAAAAACATTACTTCACTTCTCAGGTTTAGATCGACCTCATCAAACCTCAGATTCCAAAACTTCATCTTCATCATCATCACATTATAAACACAAAGCCGTGAATTGACAGAATATCAAAGCTTCACTATGTAACCATGTCTGTACCCCAGGCAGACGACAGCCAGGGTCAGGACGCCACAGTTCTCCATGCACTGGCTGTGGGCGCTCTCGAAGGAGATGCGGCTGCAGATCCCCAGGTCGCTGTCCTCCGGCGCCTCCTCGTCCACCACCGCTGTGCGCCGGGCGTTGTCGGCCGCGTGTCTCTTCAGGACGTTACCGGCTCCGATCATCATGCGTGTGGCCTTGAGGGACACGGAGGAGAGCAGGACTTCATGTTAGATATCAGGGAACCTTTCACACCCGATACTTTAACTAACCAACTAACTAACCACGCTGAGACTAAACTGAAGGGTCTGAAACAAAGAAGGGTGGTGTGAGTTGTAGGTCCTTAAACGACTCCATGTTATGTTGTTGGTCTGTGTGTCTGTGCGTGTGTGTGTGTGTTTGTGTGTGTTACCTGTATGCGGTAGAAGGCCCTGCTCTTCTGTTGGTGCAGCAGTGCGTAGTAGTTGGCCAGCTCCACCAACTGGTCCAGCTCTTTGTCGGGATACTTCTGCTTCAGCTCCTTCAGGATACGAATCACCTGGAGGAGAGAGAGACCTGATCAGAGATCAGCTCACACGGCTGCACGCACACAAACACCCACTGCAGCAGCGCCACCAGGCCCCTGCACCACCAGGCCCTGCACCACCAGTCCCTTCTCCACCAGTCACTGCACCACCAGGCCCTGCTCCACCAGTCACTGCAGCAGTTTGTGCTTCTTTAAAAGGTCTGATGTTGAATACAAATCCATGTTCTGTACAAACCAGTGAATGTTTCTGGTTTAATATTAGTGGGAGAATCATGAGGAGGATTATTTACTGACGTTTGATTAACTGTGAGAAAAGTGTAAATCTGGATCATGCGTCTGAAGCATTTCTAAAACACTGAACTTCTCCCTCTCCTCCCTCTCCTCCCTCTCCTCCCTCTCCTGCCTCTCCTCCTCTCACCTCCCTCTCCTCCCTCTCCTCCCTCTCCTCCTCTCACCTCCTCTCCTCCCTCTCCTCCCTCTCCTCCCTCTCCTCCCTCTCCTCCCTCACTTCCCTCTCCTCCCTCTCCTCCCTCTCCTCCCTCTCCTCCTCCCCTCCCTCTCCTCCTCTCACCTCCTTGCGGCTCTCGTCCAGCTCCTTACTGGTTTCCGCGTTGACCATCATGCTGCTGGAGATGGGCAGGTTGCCCCCCACCTCCTGTTGCCAGAGCTCCAGCCCCCACGTTATTGGCGGCGGGCGCCTCCCGCCCCGTCCTGAGCTCCCCCGCAGTTTTCTGCAGGGAACACGGCGCCCCCTCTTGGCGGGAACTTGCCGTCTATGATCATCTCCATGCCGCCCTTGCTGGGCGTCAGGTCTCCTTCGGTCTCCACCACGATGCCGTGGCGCTTGTCGGCGCGGTACCGTTTGCCCATGTACTTGTAGAAGAGGAGGCGGCGGTCAGCGATCCACGCCAGGAGGACACACACCGGGAAGTAGAGCAGGGTCACAAGGGCCTCCCACACCTACAACACACACACACACAAATTCTCACAATCATGTTTGAATAAAGATCGTGGTCAAAACATCACTTCCTCCGGAACAGGATGCACTCTGGGGGATTTAGAAAAGATGAAGCCACAGTTTGAAGGGAATTGGCCCAAATGGTCAGCTGACCACAGTGATGCCTCCGAGGAGAACTGACCGATTCTCCTCTCCTCTCACTCCCTCTGCGCTCAGACAGTCATTTTATATGACTGAGCTTTTCACTTGTAATAAATGTGTAGTTATTATCTACATATTGTCTTTTTATTGCCATTGATTCTACATCCTTTATCTTGATGTCCTTCACCGAACCTCTGTCTGTTTGTTGACCTGTGCTTTGTGACACGTATCATATTGGATGTCGTAAAGTCCAATGAGACAAATTGTGATTTGTGAATATCGGCTTCACCACTAAAATGTGATTGATTTATTGATTAATGCTGTTTGTGCCCCAGTGAACCGTTAAGCTGCAAACTACCTCCTCGGGATCAATAAAGCTGAATCTGAATCAAACTAAACGTTGGTCAGTTAAAAGTCTTTTTGAGCTCCTGCGGTCCCACTCATCCCGTCCTCCCTCTCTGAGCCTCACCTCCACGACGCCCGGCGACATGACGGACAGGATGAGGTAGAGCCAGATGTAGGCGAAGATGCTCCAGAAGGCGGTGATGAAGAACACCCGGAGGTGCTTGATCTTGCGGGTCTCTCCGGTGGGGATCACCCACACGCAGATCCCCAAGATCACAAACATGTTGAAGGCGGCGCTGCCCACGATGGTTCCCGGGCCCAACTCGCCAGCCTCAAAGTTGTGACCGCACACCTGGAGGAGTCAGAGTGTGTGTGTGAGCTGCAGCTAAACAAACTGTTCACTATTTGAAAGAAGAAATGAGGCGTCAATGTTTTAGAGATTTAAACCAAACGATTGATCAGAGATTTGTTCAAAAGCTCCGCAGAAGATACAGTTACACAGGAAATCTGAATGTAATTAATTATGGGAAGAGTGTATGTGTGTGTGTGTGTGTGTGTGTGTGTTAGTGTGTGTGTGTGTACCTCTATAACAGACAGCAGTATCTCTGGAGCGCTGGAGCCCAGAGCCATGAGCGTCAGATTAGACACGGTTTCATTCCAGATTCGAACCGTTGCCACTGATGTTTCCCCGTTTGGCATCGTGATGGTCACCTCCTTCTCCTGTTGGTCCAAACACACACACACACACACACACACACACACACACACAAACACACACACACACGCACACGCACACACGCACACACACACACACACACACAAACACACACACAGGGTCAGTGACGGAGGTGCTGTTGGCTGCAGCAGTGATGGATTGTGGGATACACCAATCAGACACTGACCTTGAACAGGATGGATGAACACACTCCTTTATCCATTAAGCCTTTCATTTTGCTTTGTTGACCCCCCCCCCCCCCGGCACACACACACACCATCTCACACTACATCTGCTCTTTCTTTATAGACGTATGTATTTTTCTCCTATAAATGGTAAATGCTCTGTATTTATATAGATATATATAATATATATATATATATATATATATATATATATATATTATATATATTCAGTGCCTCTGTGTGCAGCACGTTCCTTTAGCTGCCAGCTGGAAGCTACTTGGAGAAAACCACAGACACTGGGAGAACCAGTAAGAAAAAGTAAAGGCCAACAAGTAAAATAAAAGACACTAAATAATAATCTATCGCCCCTCTCGACCTTCATGTCTCCTCCTCCTCCTCCTCCTCCTCCTCCCTCACATTGGACTTGAGCCTCCATTCATCCTTTCTTTCTCCAAAGTGCTTAAAACAGCAGAACCTCACTACCCGAGCCATTACAGGCCATCTAGGACAACACACACACTCTCACACACACACACACAAACACACACACACTGTCACACTCTGTCTGAGCGAGAGACTCCACCTCAGTAATCTCTGCTGTGTTCAGCTCAAACAGACAACAACCCTCCTGGTAAACAAACAACAACAAAGCTCTGTAAACTCTGTGTGTCTGTTCCAGAGTCGTCGCCTCCATCACAAAGGACCAATGATAAAGAGGAAATCTGCCAAATCCCCTCGAAGGAAACTGATCAGAGGACAGACACGATGACTGGAAGCATCACCTCCTCCCATCAGACACGCTACAGTAAACCAGTTGTGCTTTAATCATAGACCAGAGTTCACTGCATTATAACCGGATTAACATGATGCAGGTTTACTTCTGCTGCTTGTTACCCAGCGGTGGATTTCCTGCAGCGTGAGTTCATCTGTGAACTCTGCCAATGTTTACATGGGGGACTTCCATGAATCCTCAAATGTTTCCAGAAAATCTGTACAAGCTAAAAGGTTATGTTAGTCAATAAACGATGTTTCATTACATGCACAGACGTAAACAAACAAACTTCCTGCTGCAACAAGTACAAATGTTCCAACTACTGCAGTTTGTATTTTACTTTCATTTAAACATATCGTGTAAACATCAATCTCCTGCCGGCTGGTTTTCAGATGGTTAAACAAATGAGTCACTTTAATAAAGTTTTATACTAATTCTTTACGTTGTTATAGTTAATTATAGGGTTGATCGCTGGTGCTAATTAAAACTGAGAGAAAAGCTGTCCAGTGTTGTGAGGAAAGAGAAACAGAATTCCACCTGGCCTCTTTAGTTCAAGCTTTTATGAGCGCTACTCTGCAACACTGCCTTTCCTCTGGAAGAGGGAGTTCTTAATCAACTGAAGAGATTCAATTAGCAAATTTAAATCCAATTTTCAAGGATGTGAATATTCAATCAAATATTCAAACAATTCCTATTAATCACATCTGGTAGATTTATCCAATTCAAAGAGCAAATTGCTGAACCTGAACTCGCTGCAGGGTCTCAGATGTGAGGAGCTGCTGCTTTCAGGATTATTATGGGTTAGAGGAGAAACCAGTGAAAGGGAGGTTTCTGACCACGAGGGACTGGAACCACCACACAGGTTGGGATGCTGGGACAAAACAACCTCTTTGAATACTTCACATTAACAAGTCAACAGATCTCAGGGGAAGGAAGTAGAGTTTAAGCTTGACCATCAGTGTATTGCTGCGTTCAGCCGCTCTCACCTGCGATGTGATGACCTCTATCGACGCCATGAAGCGGTCGGCGATGATGGACACCCCCAGGAACATGTACATGAGCGACAAAAAGTAGACCACCGCCCTGCCCACCTGGGCTCCGAGCCCCGGGTTGATGGGCTTCCAGACGGGCAGCACGATGCCGGGGCCGGCACACCGTCGCCTCATCACACTTCTGTCTCCTCCTGGACAGGGTGCTGTTACCAAGGGGCTCCGAGGTGGGAGGTGAGGAGGGGAACATGGAGGGAGTGACCGCTCTCAGGCTGGGGTCGCCACTGGGATCGGTGCGGTCGGACTCCGGCTGACAGGGAGGCAGCTGCTGGAGGAAGAGGAGGAGGAGGAGGAGGAGGAAGGGGGTGGGTGAGGCGAAGAGAGACATAGTTGCATGCGGTTCCCAGGAGAACCGGCGAGGCAGAGGACGATGGGAGTTGGGAGGGGGGAGGCGCTGGTCGAGCTGAGGGTGGTGCGAGTAGTTCACCTGCAGGGAGAGAGAGAGAGAGAGAGAGAGAGAGAGAGAGAGAGAGAGAGAGAGAGAGAGAGAGAGAGAGAGAGAGAACAGAAAGCAAATTAGTTTATGACAGATCAAACAACAGAGAACTTGTTTGAGACATGTTTCCTGAAGCTGTTTGAAGACTTGAGAGAGGAAAACTGAAGAGGAGGAATCTGAGTTTTAAGATTATACAAAGCTCGCTCTCACACACACGCGCACACACACACATACACACGCACACACACACACACACACACACACACACGTCAAGTGAGTCCATTTAAACCTCATATATAGACAGAAATCTGTTTATAAAGTTTGCGTATTATGTGTGATTCACTGCAGATGACGCTGTTCAGCAGAGACCTGGCTCATTATTCACTGTGGTGAGTCACAGATAAACAGAAAAACAAAAGAGGAGGTGAACAGGTGGAGAGAGGAAGGTTATGAGAGAGAGATGAAGAGGAAGGACAGATGGAGATGGAGAGACTGAGGGGAGGTAAAGAAAAGAGAAGGTATATGGTTATCTTAATGATGGGAAATTAGGGTTAGGGAGAATTTTCTGTCTTTGATTGAACTTTTTAAATGTTCTCTCAGAACAGGCAATAAAAACCACTTCATCTGTACCTGAAGAGAAGAAGAAAAACCGACAACAAGGATGAGAACAAGGGAGAAAGAGGAGAAGTAGATGAGGAGGAAGAAAAATAAAGATTCAGAAGGAGGGAGAGCAGAGAGATAATGAAGGGAGGATGTTTAAGAGAGAGAAAGGACGAGGAAAACATGTTGAGTCACAGGGATGCCTTCAGGGAGGGAGAAGCTGACAACATAAGGTTTAAGACTGTTTAGGTCATTCAAACCTGAGGCTAACACACACACACACACACACACACACACACACACACACACACACACACACACACACACACACACACTGACAGGAACCAAATAAAGTGGGATATTTGTCTATAATATATTTTGGCAACAAAACTGTGTGTATGTGTGTGTTTGTGTTTGTGTTTGTGTGTGTGTGTGTGTGTGTGTGTGTTGGTGTGTGTGTGCCAAACGGTGAGTGTTAGACCTCAGTGTGAAACCAAAGGATGGACAGATGGACTGAACCCTGTTTCCGTCGCCATGAGCACCGGCCCCTTAATCTTCCACCTCTCTTCTCCTCCTTCCTCTCGTTCATCCCTCTCTCTCTCTCTCTCTCTCTCTCTCTCTCTCTCTCTCTCTCCATCTGCCCTTTTCAGAGGAGACACCTGCTCATATAAACGTTACAAAACTATGTCGCTGCACAACCTGCACGTCGCGACACTTATGAACACGACAGAAATGGATTTAGAACTGTTTCTTCATTCAGGTGTTCGTTTTTTAATTTTTACCATTAACTATTTATATGTGGATGATATCGTCCTTTGCTAAATTTAAAGGACTGAAACTTTTTAGCTGTTTATTTTTCTGTGTTAATGTTAACCCTGAAAACAGACATCCTCTGAAAAATATTCCTGCTGCAGACTTAAATCAGTTGGATGATCATATTCACTCACAGAGTTTAGTTCATGTGTAAACAAACTGTTTATCCATCAAACCAGTTGTTCTTTTCATTCCAGAATTATATTTAAACAGGTTTTTAACAACCACAGTCCACTGACAGATAAGCGTCTGTGATGAACTGACGGCCTCCTGCTGCACTAACGTATTAAAACTGATTTCCACAGCAAACCAAGCTCGACCTTCTCCAGCGTCTCCTCTGATTCACCTGCTCATGTGGAGGCAGCAGGTTTTCCTTCAGTCTGAATCTGGGTAGCAACACGTCTCTCCCCCCCCCCCCCCCCCCCCCGTTTGTATCTCTGGTTTCACTGTGGACTGAACCCAAACACAACAGGAAGGAAACCAGAGCCGTGTTGTCAGGATGAAGTCGCCCCAGGCTGCTGCTGTCGTCTGATTGGGACCGTCTCATATTAGAATCTCATTATCAGCTGCTCAGGAGGAACAGAGGCTGAAGGGAGCTGGCTCCAGGGAAACTACAAAACTTACACTGTCATAGTCCATCACTTATTCAGACATATACACAAACATGCACTTTCTCCTCCTCTCATCTCTCACTCGTCTTTAAAGTAGTTCTGTGTCTCTCTGGTCACTTTAAGTCTTTTTTTAATTGTTTCTAAATGTCTTTGCTTCAACGACGCTGGATGTGTTTCATAAAATCAATAACCGATTCTGCTCCGGACACACAACATGGCCGGTTTTGTAATTTGTAAATAATCCTAGTGGTGCTATCACCAGTGTGTTTCATCTAAATTGTACAAATATTTGTTTTCTTTACCCTCGAATGAGCCCTTTATATATAAATACTTTATATTTAGATCAGGAGTTGATTCTCTCTGGAGGCCGCCATGTTTTTTACAGCAGCCCAGACTGAACAAACTGAAACTAACTCTAGATTCTACACACTGAGCCTTTAGGAAATACTTTGAAAAGAACATGAATCCATAGCATCGTAGGCTCTAGTATTAGCCTTATAGCCTTTAGCTATATAATTCATAATCCTCTGATGGACCTGGCTCCGTGATGTTTGGAGCTCTGCAGCTCCTCAGGCTGACCTCACATCAGACTCAGACATTATCTGCCTGCACCAGCAGCAGCCTGAGAGAATCTGTGCTACTGGGGCAGTGACTGGTGAAGCTCTCTCAACTCCCAGCAGCCTCGCTGATACAAGCTGATACTCGCCCGCACAAGGAAATTGTGCTCAATGGCCTCATGAGAGATTCGGCTGCTCTGACCAGGAGCTGCTGGTCTGTTTGAGAAGCTGAAGGTGGAAAGATTCAGCATCAGGAAGGTTTTGTGTTTGTGAAATACTACGTTTCTCATCCTGGTTCAAAATAAGAGTCTCCTCCTAAGTCTGAATTCACCTTCTCTGCCTGATATTCTACTTTTGATAAACCAATCTTTAAATTGTGCCACAGTTCAGACTTTGGTCTGTTTAGTGTGAATCATCTCCACTAGGAGGTTGTTTCTATTAATTTGTTACTTACACAGGATAACGCAAAACGACTGAACAGATTTCCATGAAACGTTTCTGAGAGATGGGATATGACCCAAAGAAGAAGTAACATTCTCTCTTTGGCAGGTCAACACTCTTCTTAGTTTCATGTCAGCTTTCTTCAATCGTTTTCTCTATCGTCCAGGTCTTTTTTATTCTCTTCTTCTTTTCCTCACCAGTGACACTTCCACATGAATCCAATGTTCTGCGCTCCCCAAATATAAAAAAATAAAATTATTAGAAGAAATTTCAAATGAAATCTTCTGAAGCTTTTGGAGTCTTTGCTGTAAGATCTCTATGATCCCACCGGCAGCGTCCTGATGGTGACAGCAGCATCGAGTGTCCCACAGAGAGAAGTGGAGGATGGATGGACTGATGGGGGGGTACATGGAGTGACTCCATAATAGAACCATGAAAGACAGGAGATGTCCAGAGTGAAGGGATGTAGGGGGATAAAGCAAAGGATTGAAATAGCATCAGGAGCAACATAAAGAGAGAAGGAGGGATGACAGGTGGAGGACGTGAGGGGTAAATACAAAACTAATAAAGAAGAGGACTTATGGGCGTGGGGGGGGGAGGGAGGACGTATTAAATGGGGGGGGGGGGCAGCAACAACGTGGGTCGAGGTCCTAAACGTGTTAATATCGTCATGTGAGTACAGGTCTGGCGTGTTGCCATGGCAACCAGGGGAGAGGTTTGGCGGAGTAATCAATCACCACGGGGGGGGGGGGGGGGGTTTTGGGGGAGGGCGAGAGAGAGAGAGAGAGAGGGAAAGTGAGAGAGTAGAAGGGAGAGAGAGGGATAGAGAGACCTGAACACACACACAAACACACACACACACACACACACACACTTGTAGAAACCCTTCATTGATCTAAGCAATGAGCCGTAATGTGACAGAGAAGAAACGTTTACAAACTTTTTTTTAAATGATATTAAAAACTGAAATCTCTTTCTTATTTAAGTTCTCAGAGCTTTAGTTCAGAGATTCTGATTCAACTCTCCTCAGAGGAGCGTCACCTGGATTTGGGCTGATCCTGTGTCAGTCTCTGTCAGATTGGATGTGAAGCGTCTGTGAACTGACACCTTCATCTGATGATGAGCAGCTCAGCTCAAAGAGTCCAATTCAAACTGTTCTCATTCTCTCAGAGTCCTCTGGAGAACTCCTGGACTGTCGTTTCAGTTTCACTCAAAAAAGTTTCTCAAACTGTCTGTGGCCATCTACAGAGGTTGAAAAGTTTAAACCGCACCGACCGAACACCCGCTTCTTTCTGCGATGTTTCATTCAAGCGTTGAGATTATATGTTTGCATTTAATGGTTTTGTTTGGTCAGTGAATGAAAATAATTCGTAAATATCAATATAACTTTCAAAAATGTAAGAAATCTGCAGCCAGCCACCAGGGGGCCCTACCGAGGCATTGGCTTCTTTTTTAGTTGCTGTCATGTCGTCCATCTTCATACGGAGCAGAGACACAACAGGTCCACGTTCTTTGCTTTTGTCACAAATTAAAAAACAGGAGCATACGGTGAACGACTGCACACACACTGTCACATCTGCTGCTCGGCTCCCGACTCGTCCTCCCTCTCTTATCTCTGAGCTTCCTGTAAATCTGATCTCTCCTCTCCCATCATGCTTGTTCCAGTAAGTGCCTTCATTAGCCTGTAATCCCACTCTCATCAAACAGCCACTTAAACAGAGCTGTAAGCAGATCTGCTCCGACCGACTCCTGTTGATGGTGACGTGGGATTCAAACCTGTCCCTGTCACATGAGGCTGGTCTGTGAGGACGAGGTCAGATCGGATGTGTTCACAGGAGATGAACATTAATCACATTTGAACCAACACAGTAACTAGAGAGTTTAAATGGACTTTGATTTACAAAAAGGCTCAAACCATTGACTGTAAATAAAGATGGACGACTCATCTCCACTTTCTCCAACTTCCCAAATGAAGACAAACTATCTCAAATACAACTCCAAGCAGAAGTTCACAGACAAACTGAGCTTGTTGTTGCTGAAGACAAATCCACCGTTGAGTAAATAGTTGAACACGGTCAGAATACACATTGATATTCCACATTAAAGTTCTGTCTGAATCACACTTTGTCCCTGTTGTTGTCCCCCCCCCCCCCCCTCTATCCTGCACAGAACCAATCACAGAGTAAATGACAAATCAATGTTCAAAATCAATACGTAGCTGCTGAGGATTTCATTTCAGAAGCACAGGTTTCCACAGCCACCAACACACTAACTCAGTTTCCAGAAGAAAACACATTTGGAGCTGATAAAGAAGAAAGAGGAGGTGAAACAATGACGAGAACATAGAGAGATAGATAGATGGATACTTTATTAATCCCGTGGGAAATTCAGAAAACAGAACGGTCTTTAAGAGCACTGAGGGAAAAAGATCCTTTCATTTTCTACCCTGGTTGGTGTTGCAGAGGTTGGAACATGGCAGCTCCGAATTAAAACAATCCTCAAACTATATTCAAGCACAAAAATAACAGCTGAGGTTCTACTGTGGAAACAACTGTCAAAGGTGGATGAACGGAGGATGAACGGAGTGAAGTGTTCTCTAGCTCCCACTGAGTCACACACTCAGAAAAGGTAAAGATGTTTTCATGTGTCTAAAAGAGACAGTTCAGGTTCGGGGGGAAGGTCAGAGGTCAGATCCAGAGCAGAGTGATGGACGCTCGCTGTCAGGGACGTTTCAGTCGCCACACACAGTCATGTAGAATCCATGGAGTCCAACAGACTCAGCGTCCTCATCTGTCCACAGTGTCCAACAAGTCCTCATGGCCCCATGGAGGTCCATCCAGGTCCCTGACACAAGATGGATCCACGGCTCTGTGTTGGACTCTTCTGATCATTCACCTTGAACTGGTTCAGTTGTAGATTCTGGAAGATCTCATCAAAGAGCCGTCTCTCATTTCTAATCAGATCTAATTAGAATATTTTTTAAATATTTACAATCAACTTAAGATATAAATAATGGAACTAGAACCTTTGAAATCCCGTCTTGTTGGCTGAGAAAACAGGACCAGTGGTTTGGAGTGGCAGTGGGACTAATGATCCCGACCTGGGAATGAGACCAGTGGACTAACTGGTCTTCATGTGACTCTGAGTGAGCTCTAAAGTTAAAACTCAAGGATCCCCCCCCCCCCCCCCCCCCCCCCCCTCCCGATCCGACACACTTTCCAACACTGAGCTGTCTGCAAGGTCTCTGGAGGTTTAAAAGCCGCCTGCATTAGTCGTGGCTGAAAAACTCTTTGGAGGAATGAGGCTTCTATGTCCCTGGTGCTTTCTCAATCTTTCTCTCTCTCTCTCTCTCTCTCTCTCTCTCTCTCTCTCTCTCTCTCTCTCTCTCTGTGTTCACAAACCTCTTAACGCTGCAAACAGATAACACTGAGTGTGTAAAGTTCACCTTCAGCAGGAGGTCGTTTTTTACCATTTTTAAAACAACTTGAATAATAGTTTTCCACGTGTGAGTATCTGATAAAAAGAATCCAACAGGCTACACAACAGCAAGTAGAAGATTCAGCTCATCAGACCATTTTCTTTCCCTTTGCTCCTCGGATCAGCATCTTGTTTTGTGAAGGTCTATTTGTTTGATCAGGCAGATTGAAGATATCTGCCTGAGCCTTAATCTGAAGATCACATGGATCAGACCTCTCGGACTAATGAGATCAGACGTCAGTAACATTTTCCTCAGGAGTTTATGTCTCAATCTCTACTTTCAAGTCTTCTTCAATACTGATGAAGAAGCTGATGTTCATATTTTTTATTATGGTCCGTTTAGAATCAAAGAACTGAAGCCAACATGATAAAACACTCTTTTCTGAGAGGGAGAAAAATACTTAAATACACCATTTCTGACCGGTGATTGCTGGATCCTTGCCTCTGAAGGTCAGGACGACCTTGTCGACAGAAGAACTGGTCTCAGGTCACCTTCATGTCTTCAGACTGAGGGAAGTGATTGTTTCCAGAAGCTCGAGGGTTTCTCATCAACTGCGTTTTTCAAAGGAAGCTGAGTTTTGTACTTTTTAGGAAATGTTCTTTCCCCTCATTACTTTTTCACAGCTGCCGTTGGGACGGGCAGATTTAACTTTCCTTTGTGTCACCGTAAATTAACGATGGTGAATGTTGCCACGGGCGTGAAGGCAGTACCCCCCCCCCGCCCCCCTTCTCCTCCCACACACCACAACCTCCCTCTGTGGACACTCTCCGTCCCATTTACCACGTTAAAGGAAATTTGATTGCCCTTCATCACACAACGCTGTCATATCACCAGGAGCCAGATGGGGAAAGTTCATTGAAAAAGATTTTGCTGCTGTAAATTTTGATGACACTAATTTCTCCGAGGGAATAATTATAAAGGGTTCCACAAGAGGAAATCGATGCCGAGCCCCAGCTGTCAGCAGCGTTAATGAATCATTCAGCCTATGAGCCCGATGGGGGGGGGGGGGGGAAACAGCCACAACCCAGCATGCACCTGTGTCTGCGTGAGAGCACGTGTGATGATGACACCATCTGCTGCAGAGTCGACAAGCGGGAAACATCAGAGGAGACGAGGCTCAGGTGACTTCATTCCAGCACAATAGAAAACACTCATTCTGTTCTATTGTGTGAGCTGCTGAGTGTGAAGGTTCAGTCGACCTGAATCAGTGGAGCGGAGCTGGATTAACTCACTCTCCACCTCCCTGCCAAAGAAAGAGTCCTCTGCTCCATTGTTAATGTGTGTGTGTGTGTGTGTGTGTGTGTGTGTGTGTGTGTGTGTGTGTGTGTGGAGTGGAATCACACCCACACAGGAGAGTTCTCCTCTTCATCATTTACTTCCAGAGCTGAAATGACCGGTGATGGAGTCAAACAGGAAAGAGTTCATGAGAGAGCTGGAGGTGTGTGTTTGTGAGCCGTGGTATCAAGGTCAGCATCAATAACACATTCACATCAAACTCATCACAAGCATGAAAACGTGAACATGCATCAGTGTGATAGAAACTCTCTAAAACCACAGAGAGCAAATCTGGGAGAAACTGATTTAGGGTCCGATTTGACTTTTTAGTTTGCGCCATGTCCCATCTGCTATCATGGAGGAGACAGGGTTCATGAGTATTACTGCAGCCAACCACCAGGGGCCACTATAAACAGTCTAGAGTGTGTTTGTGTGTGTGTGTGTGTGTTTGTGTTTCATCAGTTTCTTGAATTTCCAGAGATGTATTTCTTGAGACTCTCAGGGAACGTGTTAGCTTTGTCAGGGATCAACAGGTCCCTTGTTCCTTTTCTCCAAACACATCTACTGTTGTTTAATGAGGCTTTTCAGATCCATTACAAGTCACCAGTAGGAAACAGTCTGTACCTCCCTCCTGTGGTTAGGGGTTGATAAGCGTTAAGGTTGATAGGTTCACAAAATGCAAACTCCCTGATTAGATTCATTCCATGTGGAGGAGAAAGCAAATAGTGGCTCTGTGCATCGATATACATCAGGACTCCACCTTTAAAAGCACTCAGACCAGGTATTGGTCTGAGCTATTAATACATGTTTACATTGTGCACACGTACCGACACACAATGCAACGCAAGACACGCACCACTTCCGTTTTGTGTCCCATCCATCACGACAGCTTAATGAAGAGTGTGTTTATAAGGCCTGTAATTGGCTGAGCAGCGTTAGTTAGCAGGCAGACAGTTTGTGTGATTAATGACCTACACACACAAAGGCTTCTCAGTACTACATTGAAAAGCATTAAAGTGTTGAGGTATCCCCCCACTGCTGTATTTCTCCATGTGTGTGTTTTATCTGCGCCTCCCTCATGACAACAACACCCAGAGCATCATGGGATTGCTTGTCATGAATTGAAAAAGTGCTGAAGGTCAAACTTCTCAGTGAAGCGAGGCAGAGAATAACTTTTCCACAGGAAGCAACAGTTCTCTCCACCTCCTCAGTGGCTCAGATTGGAAGTGAACAGCAGGAGAAGGTCGTTACAGACTCATCACACGTGTGACCGGGACCTGAAGGGTATAGACAGAATCTGAAGTGCTGATTGGTCGGCTGGGCAGAAATGAGAAAAAGGCCTCTCTAGTGTTTCACATCACTGCTGGTTTCTACCTTCGAGTGTGATCCTTCAGACACCTTGAGTGACCTAGATTCTGGTATACAGCTATATGTGTGTGTGTGTGTGTGTGTGCGTGTGTGTGTGTGTGTGTGTGTGTGTGTGTGTGGGTCACTTCCAATTGTCTCTCCGTCTTTTCTTTGCCAGTCCTTTCTTTCATGGGAATACTTAAAGAGCACAAAGCAAACAGTGCTTTGGCAACAACAAGTTGCTACTTAGCAACCTCCAGTAGGTGCACATGCATGAACATACATGTACGTACACCCACACACACATGCAGGTACACACACACACACACACATGCACGTACACACACACACACACACACTAAATACTGTATCAGTGCAGAGTTGGTGCTCAGGTGAAGCAGTGAGTGAGATAATAAATCACAGAAAGAGTTTTCATTACGTCTCTGACTTCCACATCCCCGAGCTGATGAAGAGGGCATTAAGGAGCCGGCTGCTGCGTCGGCTGGAACTCTTCCATTAACTCCTCCATAAACAACTTGATCCAACAAACCTCAGACCTGCCGCTAAGTGCACCAATAAACTGGAATCAGCTGGAATCCATGGAAGGCCTGAATAATGTCCGGTCATTGAAGAAGAGGAGAGGGAGAAAGAACACGCACAAGCTCACCCCTCATGTTTCTGTGAATTATTCATAATCTTGCAGTGCCCCTTCAAAATGAACGTGTCGGTAGGGGCTGATGTTTTGGGCCTTGCATGAATCCAGGCTTCAGAGCATCCAGACAGGCTGCAGGACATGTGGTCCGCCCGTCTCCCTGGAGCTCGCTGCTGCGCCTCCTGCTGTTTGAATAACATCTGGGTGAGGAAGTAGAACGAGCCGTCACAGCTCAGTTCCACTTCTCTTAAAACCTTCTCTACGGATGCTGATAATTATCCGGCTGCTGCACGGTCCTCTGGTCGTGTGCTCCACATCCAGTCACTTGTAGAAAAGTGATGTTTGAAACTTGTCACCAGTGTGACACCGATCAGCTGAGCAGCTGTGAGACAATCTAAATACGGACAGACATAGTATTCTCCGTCTATAACTGGAGTTATAACAGACATGTCAGGCACCAGAGGAAATACACATTATTTTATTTATATGCAGTGGATTTCTCCTTTTCCTTCTCAGGCTGCTTTGTGGAATAAGTAAAATGAATATCTGCATTTCAACATAGTCTCAAGTTTAACTAGAATGAAACTCAGTAGAGTTTCTACCTTTGACCCAAAAGTCCGTTAAATTCAATCAAGCTGCATCAAATTTCCATCACTCAGGGATATTTGCTCCTGATGCCTGATTTATTCTCATCAAGATCTATGATCTATTCCCTGGGGAAATAAAAACCTCTTTCATTACAATGAAAGAGAAAATGTCAGGTTTATTCTCTGACCTGTAAAACATCCTTTCACCAGGTTTATGGAAATCTGTCGTTTCTGTTCTCTTGCAAACAAAACAACAAACAAACGTTTCCTTTATCTTTGTTTTTCTTGCCTCCCTCCAAACCTCAGATGTTGAGCCAGGCGTTGTTCTATCTGCTGCCAGGAGGACTCCTGCTCCCTTTACAGAGCGGAGCTGCATCTGTCTCCATCTCTGCCCCCCCCCCCCCTCGTTTCCAGATGACGAATGAGTCGCAGGCACCAACCGCTGCATTAGCATTCAGCATTTATCTCCATTCTCATTGTCTCCTATGACATCAGAAACCATTGGTTGCATGATGGAGCTTTGTACTCTAACATTGTCTGAGGAGTTATCGTGTTTTGGCTTTTATTACTATCATAAGGCTGTTCTTGTTTCCAGCTGTGATGCTTTGCTCACTAGAGGAAAACACTCAGTAAACTTTAAACTTATTTGAGAAACAGGATGAGGTGGTTTGAGATTTGTCTTGAGCCTCAGTAACTCACAACATAACTGGAAGTCTTAGAAGTGAGTGAAGAATGAAAACAACTCGACAGAAAAGTCGCTCAAAGACGTGAAAACTATAACAATGAGTTTGTCTGTCTGTCAGTCTGGAGCCTCTGAGGGACTTTACAGAAACCATGTGAAGATTTAAGGTTTAGATATTCCTCCATCACACAACACCATCGGGGGGGACACCTGACGGATTTATTCAACAGCCCGAGAGAGAGCCTGGAAGAACAAGGAGTCCTGAAGCAGATGGTCGCCGCCCCACTGAGCCCTGATCTCAACATCACGGAGTCAGTGTGAGACAGAGTCGATCTACAGAGGAGCGGAGGAGGATTCACAGAACAGCCTGCCGCCAGGAGCCTGGAGAGCAACAGACCTGTTTCATGGCAGACATGACACAGGAGGAAAAGCTCAGGTGTAAGGAACACAAAGACTGAATTCAGTTCCTGGTCCCTTTGAAGCAGAGAACGAAGAATTTCCACTGATTAGAATATTACTTCACTTTCCTGTTGAACGACCAGGAGATCACAACTCGGCCTGCTCATCCCCCTGATACCAGGAAATCAAACTAAGGAGCTTCTAGTGTCCGCCAGGAATAAACCTCATATCAAGAGGCTCAAATAACAAAGGGAGACTCTCTCCTCCTCCTCCTCCTCCTCCTCCTCCTCCTCACTAACAGAAACTCTCATTAGGACAAATTAAGGCTAAATCAGGGAGCAAGTTGGTCTCTCAACAATCATTTTCTTTGTGTCCGCTGAGTCTCTAGAAGGAGATGATCGGTGTCGGTCGAGTGTGTGTCTGTGTGTGTGTGTGTGTGTGCGTGTGTGTGTGAGTGAAAAACTGAATACAAGTTATGATAAATGTCTGAGCAGCTTTAAGAAAGATTCAGAATCCACTGACTGATGCTGATCTCCAGCAACACAGTAAAAAGAGACTGAAGTGAGTTCTGCTTGGGAATAAAAGCTTCACCTGTATTAAGGGAGGTTCACATATGAACTTGGAATAAAGTTTCCTCAGCTCATGTTGGTCGGAGGCTCTTACGATTTCTCTTGAAACAGTTTTCAACCAGAAAACAGATGCAACACTAAGATTTGGTACGATAGAAGGAGGAGTCACATGAGGGGCCTGATTCACATCTGACGTGTCGTTCAAACTGATGATTGAATTTGTTAAAGGAGGAAATCCTCAGCTTGACCAGTAAGAGTTGATTCCTGGGAGGATAACTGTGTTTTACTGTTTGACTGAAAACCCAAACTCAACCTCACTAACTGGATCCAACTGAAACGTCCTCCTCTCGTCAGAATCCGTCTCATCCTCGGCTGCTGCTCTGTATTTTAAACTCATTACTCCGTCAGTCAGTCGCTGTGATATCGTCTGGAAGCCATAAGCATCTACTTTAAATGCCAGTCATCCCGGAGCGGAGGCTAATGGAACTGGTTTCCTCACCGTGAATAGGTCGCTCGAAGAGCAGCGGCTGAATAACAACAGGTCAAAGTGAATAAATTGAGGTTAAGTAGAGCGTCAAAGGAAAATGTCAAGAATAAAGAGACGGAGGAAGAAGCAGAGGAAGAAGATGGAGGCTCTGCATTCACAGTGTTTCATTCTGGTCTAAAGTGGTTATGAAACAGATCCTGAGTCAGAGGGCGACAGTTGTGTGAGTCCACTGTTGTTGGTCTGAGGTGGAAACAGGACTATTTTGTGTGTTTTTGTTTATCTGTGTAGATCTTTGAGGCTGCAGCTGGAAACTAAATATATATTTATAAATTTTTGCAGCTTCTAAAGTCTTAAATGTCAAACTTGCCCTCACTAATTCATCGGTTTGATCAGAAGTTTGAAATAGCTATAGAATGTGATTTAATAACCGTCGATCCGACATAAACCAATTATCACAACAATGTATGAAACTTGTTGTGATACCTCTCCTGGAACCGTCACCTTATCGTGGTGGAGAGGTTTGCGTGTCCCTGTGAACCTGAGGGCTGTGTTGTCTGGAGCCTTGTGCTCCTGGTAGGGTCTCTCATGGCAGAGTGGTCTCAGGTGAGGGGCCAGACTAAGAATGGTTCAAAAACCCTCAATGAATATCGATACAAGAGGAGATGGGACCCAGCCCGGAGGAAGCCCGGGGCCCCCGTCTGGAGCTAGGCCCAGACGGAGGGCTCGATGGCGAGCGCCTGGTGGCCGGGTTTGCCACGGAGCCCGGTCGGGCACAGCCCGAACAAACTACGTGGCACCCCCCCTCTCTTCATCTCATGGGCCCACCACCTGTGGGAAGACCCGTTGGGGTCAGGTGCGCAGCCACATGGGTGGCAGCGAAGGTCAGGGGTCTCGACGGACCAGACCCGGGCGGCAGAAGCTGGCTCTGGGGACGTGGAACGTCACCTCGCTGTGGGGAAAGGAACCGGAGCTTGTGAGGGAGGTGGAGCGCTACCAGTTAGATCTGGTGGGGCTTACCTCCACGCACAGTCTCGGTTCTGGTACCGTACTCCTGGATAAGGGTTGGACTCTATTCTTCTCCGGAGTTGCCAAGGGCGTGAGGCGCCGGGCGGGTGTGGGGATACTCATAAATCCCCGGCTGAGCGCCGCGGTGTTGGAGTTTACCCCGGTAGACGAGAGGGTCGCCTCCCTGCGCCTAAGGGTTGTAGGGGGGAAAACTCTGACTGTTGTTTGTGCGTATGCACCAAACAGCAGCTCAGAGTACTCGGCCTTCTTGGAGACCCTGAATGGAGTCCTGCATGGGGCTCCAGTAGGGGACTCCGTAGTTCTGCTGGGTGACTTCAACGCCCACGTGGGCAACGATGGAGATACCTGGAGAGGCGTGGTGGGGAGGAACGGCCTCCCTGATCTGAACCCGAGCGGTCGTTTGTTATTGGACTTCTGTGCTAGTCATGGATTATCCATAACAAACACCATGTTCAAACATAAGGGTGCTCATAAGTGTACCTGGTACCAGAGTACCCTAGGCCGAAGATCAATGATCGATTTTGTGATCGTGTCATCTGATCTGAGGCCGCATGTTTTGGACACTCGGGTAAAGAGAGGGGCGGAACTGTCAACCGACCACCATCTGGTTGTGAGTTGGATCAGGGAATGGGGGAAATTTCCGGATAGACCTGGTAAGCCCAAACGAGTAGTGCGGGTGAACTGGGAACGTCTGGAGGAGGCCCCCGTCCTAGGTATCTTCAACTCACACCTCCGGCGGAGTTTTTCTGGCATTCCTGTGGAGGTTGGGGACATTGAGCCGGAGTGGGCGGTGTTCAAAGCCTCCATTGCTGAAGCTGCGGCGGCTAGCTGTGGCCTCAGGGTCTTAGGTTCCTCAAGGGGCGGTAACCCTCGGACACCGTGGTGGACACCGGTGGTCAGGGAAGCCGTCCGATTGAAGAAGGAGGCCTTCCGGGATATGATATCCTGGAGGACTCCTGACTCGGTTGCAGGGTACCGACAGGCCCGAAGGGCTGCAGCTGCTGCCGTGTCGGAGGCTAAGCAGCGGGTGTGGGAGAAGTTCGGAGAGGTCATGGAGAAGGACTTTCGGTCGGCACCAAAGTGTTTCTGGAAGACTATCCGGCACCTCAGGAGGGGGAAACGGGGAACCATCCAAGCTGTGTACAGTAAGGATGGGACTCTGTTGACCTCAACTGAGGAGGTCGTCGGACGTTGGAAGGAACACTTTGAGGAACTCCTGAATCCGAATAACACGCCCTCTATGTTGGAGGCAGAGCTCGAGGTTGATGGTGTTTCGTCGTCAATTTCCCTGGTGGAGGTCACTGAGGTAGTCAAACATCTCCGCAGTGGCAAAGCCCCAGGGATTGATGAGATCCAGCCAGAAATGCTAAAGGCTCTGGGTGTTGAGGGGATGTCATGGTTGACACGCCTATTCAACATCCCGTGGGAGTCGGGTACAGTGCCAAAGGAGTGGCAAACCGGGGTGGTGGTTCCACTGTTCAAAAAGGGGGACCAGAGAGTGTGTACCAATTATCGGGGTATCACACTTCTCAGCCTCCCTGGTAAAGTCTACTCCAAGGTGCTGGAAAGGAGGGTTCGGCCGATCGTCGAACCTCAGATTGAAGAGGAACAATGCGGTTTTCGCCCCGGACGTGGAACTACGGACCAGCTCTTCACTTTCGCAAGGATCCTGGAGGGGGCCTGGGAGTATGCCCATCCGGTCCACTTGTGTTTTGTGGATCTGGAGAAGGCGTATGACCGGGTCCCCCGGGAGAAACTGTGGGAGGTGCTGCGGGAGTATGGGGTAAGGGGGTCTCTCCTCAGGGCCATCCAATCCCTGTACTCCCAAAGCGAGAGCTGTGTTCGGGTCCTCGGCAGCCAGTCAGTTTCGTTCTCAGTGGGTGCTGGTCTCCGCCAGGGCTGCGCCTTGTCACCAATCCTGTTTGTGATATACATGGACAGGATATCGAGGCGTAGTCGTGGTGGGGAGGGGTTGCAGTTCGGTGGTCTGAGGATCTCGTCACTGCTTTTTGCGGATGATGTGGTCCTCATTGGATCATCGGCTTGTGACCTTCAGCACTCACTGGATCGGCTGGCGGCCGAGTGTGAAGCGGCTGGGATGAGGATCAGCACCGCTAAATCTGAGGCCATGACTCTTAGCAGGAAACCGATGGATTGCTTACTCCGGGTAGGAAATGAGTCCTTAGCCCAAGTGAAGGAGTTCAAGTACCTCGGGGTCTTGTTCGCGAGTGAGGGTACTATGGAGCGTGAGATTGGCCGGAGAATCGGACCAGCGGGGGCGGTATTGCGTTCGCTTTACCGCACCGTTGTAACGAAAAGAGAGCTGAGCCGCAAGGCAAAGCTCTCGATCTACCGGTCGATCTTCGTTCCCATCCTCACCTATGGTCATGAGGGCTGGGTGATGACCGAAAGGACGAGATCGCGGGTACAAGCGGCCGAGATGAGTTTTCTCAGAAGGGTGGCTGGCGTCTCCCTTAGAGACGCCAGCTCCTTTACTTAGAAAGGAGTCAGCTGAGGTGGTTCGGGCATCTGGTAAGGATGCCCACTGGGCGCCTCCCTTGGGAGGTGTTTCAGGCACGTCCAGTGGGGAGGAGACCTCGGGGAAGACCCAGGACTAGGTGGAGAGATTATATCTCAACACTGGCCTGGGAACGCCTCGGGATCCCCCCGTCAGAGCTGGTCAATGTGGCCCGGGAAAGGGAAGTCTGGGGCCCCCTGCTTGAGCTGCTCCCCCCGCGACCCGACCCCGGATAAGCGGATGACGATGAGATGATGAGATGAGAGATGTATGAAACTATTATTATTAGAAGTAGCATTGAGTTATAATTAAATCTCCTTGGGCCCATCATAGTTTCACATCTCCATCAGAGTCTGACGTTTTCTAACTTCATTCATTTTCAGTCTCAGACAAACAGATAAAGATTCGACCTGAAGGAGTTTGTAAAGAAATGACTTCCTGTAGAAACAAGAATTCATTCTCAGATGTTTCAGAACATCTCTGCTATAAAGTGACACACATTCAAAACCCAGCTTCACCAGGTCTCACAGATTCAACAGAATTCCAAAGTGCAGAGATCAAGCTGACGCCTGCTCCTTTTCTTTCTCCGTCTCTTGACAGCTGCCCACTGAGGATCTCCAGCAAACTTTACTGAACCATTTCAACACCGGTTTTTAAGAGAGACATTTTTTTTTCTTTCTGAAATTCGAGAGTCGTCAGATCAGTTCAGAGATTTGATTCAACATCCTTCGGGTCAAAGCTGGATTTATTCATGTTTCCCTCACAGAACTTGTGCTGCAGCAGGAGAAAGATGTTACTTAAAAAACAATCCAGGATGTTGTATTCAGCTCGAAGCACTAAACCACTAAAGTAAAAGCATTTGATATGAAATGTGAGACACATTTTGCTGAATGGTAAAATGTTGAAGGGACTTCTTTGAGCTTTTCTAGTACCTCATCCACTCAAAGCACTTTGTATATAGATAAACTGTATATATGTAAAACAGTATGTAAATAAACTAATCCTGTTTCTTGGAGAGATTTATAAATAAAACATGTGGAAACATCATCTGTCACATCTGAAATGAGATAATGTGAGTGTTCTACTCTGGTGGGACTCGGGGACGAGTCACATCCTGTGAGACATTTCACCAGGTGGCGAACATTCATCTTCTTCTGGTCACATGTTATGGTTCGGTATTGAGAAGTCAATCATCATCTATAAATCAATTTGTATTTGTATAGGCCATATTCACAGATCACACCAGTAGAGAGTACATTCCCTCATTATCTCCTCACCATATGCCGATGGAGGGGAGGGAGAAGTCTTTGATGAAACACTTTGGAGTCTCAGGGGTGAACAGTGATTTAACCCAGGCTTCTTCAGATGTAATCAAACAACGACTTCACACTGCTACCCGGGGCCTCCGGGGCTATTCCACCACAAAGTCTCTCTCTGAAGCTAAGCTTACTTTTACGTTTCATTCTTAACCTCCCAGAATATTCAACTGCACACACACACACACACACACACACACACACTCTCTCTCTCTCTCACTCTCTCTCTCTCTCTCTCTACACTATGTGAGGTCACTAAGCAAAGTCATGCTCTGTTTAACTCGTTCATGAATTCATGTGTCATCATCAGGTGAAGCGTTCACACACAAACACAAATCACTGGGATGAGGTCCCGCTGGTTCATACAAGGTACTGACCACTGTGTTGACACACACACACACACACACACACACACACACACACACACACAAGCACACACACACACACACACAGGTCATCGATCAATGTCACTCTCACAAACACATTAACAGTGAACCCGTCTGTCAAACTGGTCACCAGGAGAAATCCCATCAAACCACTGGTCCTGTGAACTGTCAAAAAATTCACAGTTCATACCTCCTGGGAAAATACCAGCATTACACCAGAGGCCTCAGGTAGTTCACAGCATTCAAGAACTATCTTAGCCTGGCGCACACACACTCACACTCACACACACACACACACAGTTTATAAATATATCAGAAGAGCACAGTAACACAAGGACACATACACAGAACAATAATGACCCTGCCTACAGTTCCAATTTATCACCACTCGTCTGAGTTGCTGTGGGACACAACTAATGAGCCATTACTCTTGCTGTTACCCATAATACATTGCTTCAGCACTGCAAGCCCGAAGCCCCTCGATCACTGGTTGTAACGCACGTGTGACTCTGCATGTGTGTGTGTGTGGGTGTGTGTGTGTTGTACGTCTGTGTGTAAATACTTGTATCGTGTTGTACATCTCAATATACTTCCGGTAGTAGTTTTACAGCACTCTCTGTGTGTGTGTGTGTGTGTGTGTGTGTGTGTGTCTGACTAATAACCCGAAAACGGACGGTTCAAGATCTTCTCAGAGGAACTAGTTGCTGCAGGATGGACACTTACTATCAACACAGATTTAAAATGTTACATTAAATATAAATGTCTCCCGACTGGAAAACACAAAATTGGTTTGCAGCCCTGAATGTCTCACAGAGAAGAGCCATCCACCTCCATCAGGGTGAGAGACATAAGGAACATTCACAGGTCATTTGCCTCCTACAGGTGGAGCAAGAAAACTGTGGCCACTGGAAAAGAACCTGAATCCATCATATGTGACCTGTATCGACCGTTTGCTGGCACCAGCTCCTTCAAGGAAAAAGCTGCTGAATAAAACATGTTGTCAAGCTCCAGGACGACAGACTGTAAATAACGATGCGGCTCCACTTCCTCCTCACGGTGCAGAAGCCAAACCAGCACTGCCATCGGTGGTGACAGCTTTCTGGAGCCAGAGGCGTGATTTCTTCCATCTTTATATAAAGTCTGAGATATGAGACTAACATCGTTTTTTTTAAATTGCTTTATATGTTTCTATAAATGAAGAATGACAAAGTGTCAACACATCATTTCAAAGCTTTATCGATCCGAGCAGAACAAACTTTGACCTGAACAGAGTCTAAGTGAAGTAGATCTGAGTAAATCTGAGTGGTTCTGAGAGGATCTGAGTGAATCTGAGTAAATCTGAGGTGATCTGAGTGGAAGTGAGTGAATCTCAGTGGATCTGAGTGGATCTGAGTGGATCTGAGTAAATCTGAGGTGATCTGAGTGGAAGTGAGTGAATCTCAGTGGATCTGAGTGGATCTGAGTGGATCTGAGTAAATCTGAGTGAATCTGAGTGGATCGGAGTAAATCTGAGAGGATCTGAGTGGATCTGAGTGGATCTGAGGTGATCTGAGAGGATCTGAGTGAATCTGAGTTATTCTGAGTGGATCTGAGGTGATCTGAGTGGATCTGAGTGAATCTGAGGTGATCTGAGAGGATCTGAGTGAATCTGAGAGGATCTGAGTGAATCTGAGAGGATCTGAGTGAATCTGAGGTGATCTGAGTGAATCTGAGAGGATCTGAGGTGATCTGAGTGGATCTGAGTGAATCTGAGTGAATCTGAGGTGATCTGAGTGAATCTGAGTGGATCTGAGTGGATCTGAGTGAATCTGAGTGAATCTGAGGTGATCTGAGTGAATCTGAGAGGATCTTAGTGGATCTGAGGTGATCTGAGTGGAAGTGAGTGAATCTCAGTGGATCTGAGTGGATCTGAGTGGATCTGAGTAAATCTGAGGTGATCTGAGTGGAAGTGAGTGAATCTCAGTGGATCTGAGTGGATCTGAGTGGATCTGAGTAAATCTGAGTGAATCTGAGTGGATCGGAGTAAATCTGAGAGGATCTGAGTGGATCTGAGTGGATCTGAGGTGATCTGAGAGGATCTGAGTGAATCTGAGTTATTCTGAGTGGATCTGAGGTGATCTGAGTGGATCTGAGTGAATCTGAGAGGATCTGAGTGAATCTGAGAGGATCTGAGTGAATCTGAGGTGATCTGAGTGAATCTGAGAGGATCTGAGGTGATCTGAGTGGATCTGAGTGAATCTGAGTGAATCTGAGGTGATCTGAGTGAATCTGAGTGGATCTGAGTGGATCTGAGGTGATCTGAGTGAATCTGAGAGGATCTTAGTGGATCTGAGGTGATCTGAGTGGATCTGAGTGAATCTGAGAGGATCTGAGTGGATCTGAGTGAATCTGAGTGAAAGTGAGGGGATCTGAGTGAATCTGAGAGGATCTGAGTGGATCTGAGTGAATCTGAGTGAATCTGAGGTGATCTGAGTGAATCTGAGAGGATCTGAGGTGATCTGAGTGGATCTGAGTGAATCTGAGTGAATCTGAGGTGATCTGAGTGAATCTGAGTGGATCTGAGTGGATCTGAGTGAATCTGAGTGAATCTGAGGTGATCTGAGTGAATCTGAGAGGATCTTAGTGGATCTGAGGTGATCTGAGTGGATCTGAGTGAATCTGAGAGGATCTGAGTGGATCTGAGTGAATCTGAGTGAAAGTGAGGGGATCTGAGTGAATCTGAGAGGATCTGAGTGGATCTGAGTGGATCTGAGTGGATCTGAGAGGATCTGAGTGGATCTGAGAGGATCTGAGTGGATCTGAGTGGATCTGAGTGGATCTGAGAGGATCTGAGTGGATCTGAGTGGATCTGAGTGAATCTGAGTGGATCTGAGTGGATCTGGGCGGATCTGAGTGGATCTGAGTGGATCTCCTCTCAAACACAGTCTGGCCCAGTCACCACCACGAGGACCAGGTGACAGAAATATGAGCAGATAAAAAACAAAGCCTCCAACTCACCACGAGTCTCAGTTGCTCCGTCTTCAGCTCTCGCTCCTCACTGAGCTCCTACTCGCTGACGGGCTGCAGAGAGAGAGAGAGAGAGAGAGAGAAAACAGATGAGACTCTTTCACTCTTCAAGTTGCTTCAAACATTCTCCAGCTGAGACAGAAGCGACGACTCGTAAAACAGCTTCTTCAAAACACGGCAGACTTCCACAGGTACACACACGAAAGGTCCAGGTTGAATATGGAGACTCACAACGCAAGCTCAAGAGCAGAGGGAGGAAGAGAGGGAGGAAGAGAGGGAGGACGTGACGGAGACAAAACAAACGTCCAAATGCCTCCGATACAGATGCTGGGTAGCAGTGAAGAAGAAGTGATTCGTGATTCAAGCAGTCTGGAAAGTCCCACGTGCTGCACAGGCCGAGTCAGGATTTCTTTAAGTGGCCTGGTACTGGATCGGTATCGGCTGATTCCCGGAGTCCAGGTCACCTCTCTGCTTCCAGGAGGTGTGAGGCAGCTGGAAACCAGGGACACGGGTCAGTGATCAGGGCTCATTTGAATTGATGTCAGTTAATGAGCTCCCAGTTCCCCAGAGAGGAGTTCACGGAGCGATGAGCAGCAGCTTTAAACCTGAAGTCACACAGCAACAGATGGTGTGAAGCTGACTTTACTCAGGCCTTTTATGAAATCCTCAGAACTGTGGAGTTCTCCTCAGCAGATCATCACAGAGACGACCCTCGGACCACGGCCTCAGGAAAACACACTTTCTCACTGGTGGGATTAATTTGGTTTTTTGTTATTGTTCTTTCAGAGCAGGTTTCAGTTTTTTACTCTTTCAGTTTTAGTGTCTCATAAAGGTCCACAAATAGTTTCACAAGTTCTCCTCCGGCTGCAATAAAGCTCCAGTGGCAAAATGGATTTTAATAAATTATGCAACATCACAAATGATCAAATTAAAAGATACTGAAGGTTTAAAACCAAGTGTTTAGAGCAGTAATTTAATTTAATTAACGATTAAAACGTGTGCAGTTTTCAGCTTTCTTTTTTAATCTTTGTTAAGAAACTCATTTGTTTCACTATACGTATTTATTTATATATTTTCACTATCTATTCCGAGGTGTTCAGTATTTTGGTGCCAGCAGAGAACAGAATGTGTCAGAGGCTGTTGAGCAGGATCACGGTAAACACTGATGTTTGATGTCATCTTGTGCTGTTTGCCTGGAGCCACACAATCAAGGTCTCACCGACACACAACAGGGATTTAAATCTCTTTCTTTCTTTCCTCTGTGATCTTTCTGGATTTTGTTATTAACATCCTGACCGACAGGGACATTTCATTTCCCATCTTCCCTCTCCATTCACCAGTGTGAGACCGAAGGCTGAAAACAACAGATCAGTCTGATGAACACTGGTAAAATAAACATTTTCTGAGCCACACAACAGGAGACAAAGAGCGTTGAGATCCTCCATCCTCCACAAGGTCGTGACCTCTACTACCAGGTCGATGCAGCCTCCTCCTCCTCAGGCAATAGGTCTTTATCTGCTGCTCTGAGAGCTGAACTCATCTGATTGGCTCAATGGGACCACGCACATGTCCTTAACGTCATGAATTTAAAAGAGCATCAGTGTTTCCTGTCCAAGCAGAAGAAGAAGAGGGAACTGAAGCAAATCATCTTTATAACATTGAATATAACACACACACACACACACACACCATGAGAGATCTGTTTCCTTTTCGTTTTCTGAACCTTGAATCATTGTGTATGTAAAAGTGTAAAATAATAAATCTTGTATATAAAGCATCTTTCAAAACTCAGTCACTTTACAAGTTAAATATGAAAAATAGAAGGTAAACAGTAGGACCAGTTAAAAACCAGTTAAAACCAGTTTAAGGATGTCAGGTGTATCTTCTCGATCTTCACTCAGACTGTCGCTGACGTGAAGGTCTCGTCTAAAGGTTCCTTGAAGGTTCCTTCATCAGGTGTGAAGATAGTCACTGAAGGTCACCAGTGACTATCTGTGAGCTGGGTGCTCTCTAGCCCCCCCCCCCCCCCCCCCGTCCTGTCCTCCCTCTGTCACATCCCTGCTTCTTTAGCTCCTTGTCTCCCACTGACACCCCCCAAGTTTTCTAAAGGTCGAGTGGAGCCACACATTCAACACAGCTTCCACTGAACCCAGCAGAAAAAGAGCAGCTGCTGAAGTCAGGCTTTTCAGACGATAGGCGCATGTTTTATTCCGTCTGAATATCGTTTGAGATATTTTTATTTCTGTATTGATTCCAGGTTTTGCAGCGAATAGAGTTAAAGGTGATTTATTTGTGTGTGACTGCAGAAGCCATCCGGACACAGAGGATGAAGCGTATCTGTGAAAGATCTGGAGTGAAGTGATCTTCAGGAGAAAACGATTCCCCCTCCGACTCGCCACAGTTCAGTGTTCACAATCTCCATCGCTGCAAAAAGCAAATGTCACAGTGACGGAGCAACAGCGTCCACGAGGAGATGAGCTGGGTTTCAAACTGGAGAAGAAACTCAAACATGTTTCTGTTTCAACCAAACCTGATTATTGTATTAACCCAAGTCAGGTTAAACACTGAAGCTGCTCAACAAACACAATGATTGGTTTAATGTTTCCCCTCCATGGATTGTATAATGTAACAGCAGCAGAAACCATGTGGATCAATCATCAAGAGATTGTTGTGTCTCCTTGTCTTTGCTGCACCGTCATCATCACTGCACTGTGCATCCATCTTATCTTAAGTATCACAATCCTCCTTCCTGCTCCTCTGCAGATTATCATTCAACAGACTGTATCTCAACAGGAGAGTATAAGGACCAGGAATAAGAAACACAAACTCATAACGTTAGCACACGACTATACAAAACACCTTGTGCAAATGACTTCTTAAGAATTGGTTTATTCTTTCTCTTTTAGCTCATAAACACATTCTGGTGATCAGTATGAACATTCTGCAGGAAACTGATTGTTCAGAAACATCTCGGAAAGATTGGACGACAAACAAATTGACAAAAACAACTGTTTACATGCAACAATTTACTGAAGATTGTGTGTTTCTGGTCTTGGATCAGCCAAACAAACAGCACAGACTCTAGTTCGTGCCAAGAACTAGTTTGGTGCATAACACCGGCTTTTGTCTGGATGAAGTAAAGGAGACATGTTGATGAGTGAGCTTTGGAGGCGACTCTGGGCAGATTGTGGTAAAGCCCCTGGTTTCCACTTGGCTGATGACTGCAGCTGCATATTTAGCAGTTTGGCTAAAATCCCTTCTCTCAAAAGCTATACTGCAGAAATTCTGTTTATTAGCTAAATCTCAAAAGGCTCAAAGTGCATCTGTATCTTTCATCTCCAGCAGCAACCACCTGTCACCCAGATCCCAGTTTGTAAGTGAGGACACTGTGAATTAAATGTTTCATTGTTTTATCTCATGTTCAATCTTCTCACTGTGATTCCTCACTCAGGGTTTCTATAATAGGTTTTTAAACAAAAAGACCACAGGGTAAGAAAGTGATAATCTGATGCTGTCTCCAGCTCTCGTGCAGCCTCTCATTGGGGAATTAGAAATAGCTGCAGCCGGTGCACTGTGAACTGCAGTCAGATCAGTTTGCATCAGCACGGACCTGCTTCACACTGCTGATGCATTAATATTGGTGCCAACACTGTAACTGCAGCAGAACTCTGAGGAAAGACATTACAAGAAGACAGATGAATGGAGGCTTGAGCCCTTTGCTGCGTCTCCTCTCCTCTCTCTCTCTCTCTCTCTCTCTCTCTCTCTCTCTCTCTCTCTCTCTCCCTTTCATACTTAATATCTGTCTTTAACTGCTTAAAGATGTTTATGTGCTGCAGCTATTCTTCAAAAGCCTTTAGGGCGTTTAGAAATATGTGAAAAATGTGCAAGAACAGTGCATCTATCATTTCCCCCCCCCCCACATGATCCTTGGAGATGCATAAAAAGTCCAGTGTCCTGATTTAAAAACCTGTAATTCCCAAAGCAGACACGTAAAAGTTGTCTCTGTCACCGACTGGGAGGAGAAACAATCACTTCTGTGAGAGAAGCAGCGACTCTCACACCTGCCCTGATTCATAATCCCACATCGGACTGATGCCTTTATGTTTATGCTAATACTTGCAGCAGAGACGTAGATGGATCTGTGGCTGCGTGGTGGAAACTGAATGAAGGAGCAGAGCGATGTCTCCAGGCTGTGGAGGTTTTCATCAACATAGATCTGTATTGGTCTATAATATACATACAGTGCCTTGCATAAGTATTCACCCCCCTTGAACTTTTTCCCATTATGTACTGTTACTAACTGGAATTCAAATAGACTTAAATAAACTTTTTCCCGTTTGATCAACAAAACATGCATAGTACTTTGGAGGTGCAAAATAAATTTTAATGTGACACAAACAATAATGAGAACAAAAAAGTTGACATCTGTTGGGTGCATAAGTATTCACCCCCCTGTGTCAATACTTGGTAGAACCCCCTTTCGCTGCAAGTCTTTTGGGGTAGGTCTCTACCAGCTTTGCACATCTAGAGATGGAAAGGTTTGTCCATTCTTCTTGGCAAAAAAGATGAAGCTCAGTCAGATTGGATGGAGACCGTCTGTGAACCGCAATCTTCAAGTCTTGCCATAGATTCTCTATTGGATTGAGGTCTGGGCTTTGACTGGGCCATTTTAAGACATTAACAGTCTTTAATCCAAACCATTCCTTTGTAGCTCTGGCTGTATGTTTAGGGTCATTGTCCTGCTGGAAGATGAACCTCTGCCCCAGTCTCAAGTCTTTTGCAGACTGCATCAGATTTTCTTCAAGGATTTCCCTGTATTTGGCTCCATCCATCTTTCCCTCTATTCTGACCAGTTTCCCTGTACCTGCTGAAGAGAAGCATCCCCACAGCATGATGCTACCACCACCATGTTTCACTGTTGGGATGGTGTGCTCAGGGTGATGGGCAGTGTTGGGTTTTCGCCACACATAGCGTTTTGCATTGAGGCCAAAAAGTTCAATTTTGGTCTTATCTGACCAGAGCACCTTCTTCCACATGTTTGCTGTGTCTCCCACATGGCTTCTGGCAAACTCCAAACGGGATTTTTTATGGATCCCTTTCAACAATGGCTTTCTTCTTGCCACTCTTCCATAAAGGCCAGATTTGTGGAGTAGACGACTAATAGTTGTCCTGTGGACAGATTCTCCCACCTCAGCTGTGGATCTCTGCAACTCCTCCAGAGTAACCATGGGCCTCCTGGTTGCTTCTCTGATTAATTTTCTCCTTGTCCGACTCTTCAGTTTGGGTGGACGGCCTCCTCTTGGTAGGTTTGCGGTTGTGCCATATTCTTTCCGTTTTCTTACGATGGATTTTATGGTGCTCAGAGAGATGTTCAAAGCTCTGGATATTTTTTTATAACCTAACCCTGCTTCATATTTCTCCACAACTTTATCCCTGACCTGTTTGGTGAGCTCCTTGGTCTTCATGATGCTGTTTGTTCAGTAATGATCTCCAACAAACTCTGAGTCCGTCACAGAACAGGTGTATTTATACTGAGATTAAATTGCAGACAGGTGGACCCTATTTACTAATTATGTGACTTGCAAATGTGACTTGTGAATGCAATTGGTCGCACCAGATCTTTGTTAGGGGTTTCACAGTAAAGGGGGTGAATACATATGCACTCAACACTTTTCAGATTTTTATTTGTAAATAATTGTGAAATCCATGTAATATTTCCCCCCACTTCCAAATGATGCACTATTTTGTGTTGGTCCATTACATAAACTCACGATGAAATAAATTTTAATCTGTGGTTATACCATGACAAAATGTAGAAAAGTCCAAAGGGGGTGAATACTTATGCAAGGCACTGTATATGGTTGTAATGCAGCAGGGAAGGACTTCAAGTAGCACTTTAGAAACACTGCTGAGCTCTGGATGCTCCTCTCTTGTGACAGAGCTGTGGCCACAGGGCAGGGACCTGCAGGGAAATGAATTCTGCTCTCACAGTTATGGTCCTGTTTATAAGATGTACAGTTCAGTGGCTGTGACCCGGCCCCGACCCGGAGGGGAGACACTGAGCCAGCTGAGAGACACTGGAGAATTCAGTTAAATCAAAGGTCTTATAGGAAAGTGTCGTCCACCAGCAGCCATCTTGGTTCAAATGTCTGACATTAAACCTTGAAGGATGAACTCAGAGACAGATTGAAACACCAAATATATACAATAAAATATATATAGAGGATATAAATCCTGCTTTAATGACGTGTGCCAGCTGCAGCTCAGTGAACGCTCGGTGCTCCAGAGTTCAGCATTTCAACTGAGCAGCTTCAAAATAGAAATGTGTGTGTTTGTGTGGTCACGAGGGAAAATGAAGAAAAGTCAACGCATCTGAAAATGGTAAAATACGAGTTCAACAAAGTTTTACTCCTGCAAATAATCAGCGTAAATGAAGCTGCATGAAGTCAGACACAGAGGCTGAGTTCCCCTACGCGTTTATTGTACCCTCCTGCTGTCTCGTGTAAAAGTTATTATTATTTTTATTCTAAGCATGTATGAGTTTTCTTTTCTCTCCGGAGGTTCTGACTTCAGCTGGCACAGTGGAGGCTTCTTATTTATTAAGTGTCGACTTAACCGGATGCTGCAGAGAACCATTTTTTTCAGCTAAAATTAATTTGTTTTTCAGATTTAATAAAGCTTTATTGGCCTGCAGAGAGCCGTGTCTGCTCCGCCTCGTTTCTCCTGAGTTCCCCGCGCGTTGGTTTATAGCTGCAAACAACGTCTGGAGACAGGAAGCATTCATGTGCTTTGAGACGACTGTGAGAAATATGAAGCATCTGAGTGTCAGAGACTTTCCTCTGTGACTGATGCAGAACAATCCTGAGCCACTAAAACACTGCAGAGATGTTTTTACCCCAATCAGAGTCTTTCCTGTCAGAGTCAGAGCCACTTGGACCAGAGAAAACCCTCCTTCACACTTTTTCTTACAGCAACATCCATTATCAATTATAATTGTAAAGCATCACATTCATAAAGTGTGAAGTTTGTAAAAAAAGAAGCACATTAATGAAATCCCATTATGTTTGAGTTTTCTCACATTATCAGAGTCTTTGCTTTCTCATCCCACTGATTTGTAAAAGCTTTGATATTCAAGATGTATTTAACAAATTGTCTTCAGATAACTTGAAAAGCGTTTTGTTATTCCCCCCCGGCCTCCCCCCCCCCCCACCCCCCCCCCCCCCCCCCCCCCCCCGGCCTCGAGACTGAAATACTAACGATTGTTTCATTCACATAAATTCTACAAACTTGAATTACCAGAACAAGTGGAGCAGAACCAACTATTCTCTGATTCCACAGAATCCACACGTAACAATCTCAGTTCACATGGTGATGAGACCAGAGTGAAGAAGAAGAAGAAGAAGAAGAAGAAGAAGAAGAAGAAGAAGAAGAAGAAGAAGAAGAAGAAGAAGAAAAAGAAGAGAAGAAGAAGAAGAAGAAGAAGAAGAAGAAGAAGAAGAAGAAGAAGAAGAAGAAATCACTCACTAATCACGAAATAGTGAGTCCCAGTGTTTAGTGAAATTCTTTATAACTTATATAGTTAACTCATTGTTTCCCACAATGCATCGTGACAGATAGTGGACGACCGATGGTCACTACCCGAGCAATATGAACCATCATGCATTGCACTCGCAGCTCATCACAAACTGTTGTAATTCGTCATAATCCTGCGACGATGAAGAAGACCCTGAATCTACAGTGATTCCTCCTCCCTCCCTCCTCCCTCCTCCCTCCTCCCTCCTTCGATCATCCAGGAAATACAATAAATCGCGAGTTAGTCCCGACTGTGAGGAGTAAGAAGCGCTGCAGGCAAACCTCACGCTACGACAGTTCCACTCAGCGCAGGGTGATTTTGTAACCTGCACCAGGGGCCTCTCGGGTTCTCTGTGAACCAACAGGGAACTTCTCTGCTGAGGAGAATCCTTTCTTCTCTTGCATCCAATCACTGACTCCTCCTCTTCCTCATTTCCTCCTAATTGTGCTCCACTTCAAACAGCCTCTTTTCATTTTGCCTAATTGAGCAGTGCTGATGTATTCATGGGACTTTTCCCTCTGTTTTCTCTCATCATCATTCTCTCTTCCTCTATCCATCGCTCTCCTAATCGAGTTCTACTTGTGTGTGTTTTTCTGGACCTCTTCTCTAATTGCAATCTGTCTGTTGTCGTACTGATCTCCTTCCACCTCTTTCTCTGCCTCTTGTCCTTTCCCATCTATTGTCTTGTCAGTCTATTCCCAGTGCAGAGCTTCCAGTCTCCTTATTTCCCAGTCCGACTTCTCGCTGCTCTGGACAAAAATCTAATTTCATCACGTTCACATGAATATTGTTTCTTACGAGAACTCGTTGTTCCTACTGAATTATAGAGAAAGTATTTATTTCACTTTCCCAGTTTTTTACCTCCTGGGAAAATGGGAATTGCAAATCTCCATTATTGTGGGTTTGAATCCCTGATTTAGAGTCCAGCCCCAATCTGCACGTCTTTGGAGTGCAGGAGGAAACCGAGCACACACGATGATTTCCACGAGATCAAACACAAGTTGAAAACAATTAACAATATCATATTTGAGCCAGAATTGTTTCAAAAGCTCAAACCTACAGTTATTTCTAAAAACTAAAATCCTGCAGATACTCATCAGCCTTGAGATTTTCTTTGTCTCCATTTGACCCTGAGGTGATGATGACAGAAAAGCAACAGCACCCGTCCTCCTGCAGCAGCCACGGGTTCGATTCCGACCCAGCACTTTGCCTTGGTTTGTACATATCTTTATAAGATGTGGTTTTAATGAGGGAACTTTTATCAATGAAGTTTTTACTGATTATGATGAAACAGAAAGACATTTTCTCTCTTCATCCATCTCTCGTCTCCGTGCATGAACAAATAATTTAACCACTGAGATCTATCACTGAAGCAGCAGGAAGAGGAGGAGGAGCAAGAGGAGGAGGAAGATGAGGAAGGACACTGCAGGTACTTTCCTTCTGCCTCGGCTCTGCACCCCCGCACCGCACACCACAACAGAGGGGGGAGGAAACACTGGAAATGAAGGGAGAGGGAAAGAAGAGAGGGAGGATTTCATTGTGTATCTGGACACTTGCTGATGGAATCACAGGGTAACTCACACTGTGATCCAGATGCAGTGATTCTGTGATAACCAATAAACTGCAACACAAAACACCACTAAAGAGGTGAAGTGCAGGATCTGGGGTCAGTTTCATAGAGAAGAAACTCATCTTGTGTCCTCTGTCACTTTTCTATGTCCACATCGCTCCCATGTAAAAGATATTTATAACTAAATATTGATGTTTGAATAATGATGCTGACGAAGACTCAAGAAGTTGTTGCAGAAGAAGCCGAAGTTACTTGAGGGACATTAGTAGATTGAGGATGAATATTTGTTGGCTGGCGGGGGGGGGGTATTGAACACAGGGATCAAAGGGTTGATGGATGGGACACATGGCTGATGTACTGATGACTGATCAATGAACAAAAATAAAAGATGTAAGGTGTCAAATGAAGAAACAGTGGAGCTCCGGCACTTTGTTACTTCTTCTACACAAAAGACAGAAGAATACAAATGGATGTGAAACACACACACACTCCTCCTGAATAATTTAGAGCCACTACTTCCTCTCCCTCACTGATCCGTCCCCTCCTCTGCTTCAGTGGCCTGGTTGTATCCACGCTGTGTGTTGAGTGGGCGATGTGTGTGGGCGTGCACTGTGCACGCTGGTTGTTTACCAGTGTCTCTCAGAGCGGCTCCGACACACACTGAGACGACAGAGTTCTAACCTACAAGCAGCTCGGCTCTGCAGAGAGCCGCCCACTCCTGCTCAGGACGCAGAGCTGCCGACACAACACCAGGTCGGAGGAGAGATTCACCTCCTGCAGGTCGGAGCACTGAATCACCTCCTGCAGGAAGGAGCACCGGTTCACCTCCTGCAGGACGGAGGAGAGAGTCACCTCCTGCAGTACGGAGCAGAGAGTCACCTCCTGCAGGACGGAGGAGAGAGTCACCTCCTGCAGGACGGAGGAGAGAGTCACCTCCTGCAGGATGGAGCAGAGAATCACCTCCTGCAGGACGGAGCACCGGGTCCCCTCCTGCAGGACGGAGCAGAGAGTCACCTCCTGCAGGACGGAGCAGAGAGTCACCTCCTGCAGGACGGAGCAGAGAGTCACCTCCTGCAGGACGGAGCACCGAGTCACCTCCTGCAGGACGGAGCAGAGAGACACCTCCTGCAGGACGGAGGAGAGAGTCACCTCCTGCAGGACGGAGGAGAGAGTCTCCTCCTGCAGGTCGGAGGAGAGAGTCACCTCCTGCAGGACGGAGGAGAGAGTCTCCTCCTGCAGGTCGGAGGAGAGAGTCACCTCCTGCAGGACGGAGCAGAGAGTCACCTCCTGCAGGACGGAGGAGAGAGTCACCTCCTGCAGGACGGAGCACCGGGTCACCTCCTGCAGGACGGAGGAGAGAGTCACCTCCTGCAGGACGGAGCACCGGTTCACCTCCTGCAGGACGGAGCAGAGAATCACCTCCTGCAGGACGGAGCAGAGAGTCACCTCCTGCAGGACGGAGCAGAGAGTCACCTCCTGCAGGACGGAGCAGAGAGTCACCTCCTGCAGGACAGAGCACCTGGTCCCCTCCTGCAGGACGGAGCAGATAGTCACCTCCTGCAGGACAGAGCACCAGTTCACCTCCTGCAGGACGGAGCAGAGTCACCTCCTGCAGGACAGAGCACCTGGTCCCCTCCTGCAGGACGGAGGAGAGAGTCCCCTCCTGCAGGACAGAGCACCTGGTCCCCTCCTGCAGGACGGAGCAGAGTCACCTCCTGCAGGACGGAGCAGAGAGTCACCTCCTGCAGGACGGAGCAGAGAGTCACCTCCTGCATGACGGAGCAGAGAGTCACCTCCTGCAGGACGGAGCAGAGAGTCACCTCCTGCAGGACGGAGCAGAGAGTCACCTCCTGCAGGACGGAGGAGAGAGTCACCTCCTGCAGGAAGGAGCACCGGTTCACCTCCTGCAGGACGGAGCACCTGGTCCCCTCCTGCAGGACGGAGCAGAGAGTCACCTCCTGCAGGAAGGAGCACCGGTTCACCTCCTGCAGGACGGAGCACCTGGTCCCCTCCTGCAGGACGGAGCAGAGAGTCACCTCCTGCAGGACGGAGCAGAGAGTCACCTCCTGCAGGTCGGAGCAGAGAGTCCCCTCCTGCAGGACGGGACACTTTCCTTCTCAGCTCCTCTTCAACATGTTCATATAAACACTGTGTCCAGCCTTCACAAACACAAACTGTCAATCATGATGTTTCACTCAGTTTTTATTGCATTGAAAAAGTTAAAACAGTATCATGTGATATAAAGAAAATTCATCCGTTGTCTGATTTTCTTTGTCCCACATGAGGTGACAGGGATTGATGATGGATATGTAAAAATCTCTTTTGGACCATTAACAATAAAACATGGAAAGTGTGAAGCCGTTAAGATGAGTTCTCGAGAAACACAATCCACATGCAGTGATTTCTGGTATAATATAAGATGTTTATATATAATTAAATATACATTAGAACATTGTACATACATTCAGATATACAATAATATATATCAGAGCCGTGTTTTCTGAGTCTTCTCCTTCAGAGCCATGTTTTCAGCGGCCATCTCTTTCCTTTATCTCAGGGTTAAAAGCAGCTCTGGCATCGTTTAATTCCTCCTGATTTTTCAGAGCAGTGGTCGAAGCAGCCAGATCCTCGTTCTCTTCTCTCTGAGTCGTGGAAGGGTCGGCACAGGGCCTGCAGCACTTTGCTGGTTCTGGTCCTCTTCTGAAGGGGAGCATCAGGAGGTATTTGTCCAAGTGACTGAAAGAAACAAATACACACAACAGGTAAAAACACAGTCCCATCATGACTTTAGATACACAAAGAGACAGAAGCTGTTTCATCTGATTCACAGATCTGATTGTATTTTAGTCATTTACACACATTTGCCTTTAAAGACTCTGAAACTACCTTTAAAAATAAATAAATGAAGAAATAAAAGAAAATGTAAAGTGGTTTGATAAATCAAAGTTAGAACGTACCTTGGAGTCTCTCCTGATTATTGAACAGTTGATCTTCTTCACGGGGATTGAACACAGATGACCCAGTTTAAAGACGCACTGGTCTGCTGATGGTCGTCGGTTAAGAAAGTTGTGGTAGAGCAGATTCTTATGGTCGAAGTGTTTGATTCTAAAATACAAACATCCTGCGCTGGAGGCGTCGACTGGAGTCTGTGCAGTCGTGATCTGAGAGCAGAGCTGCAGCATCAAGGTTTCCCGACCAATCACAAGTCAGTCTCATCATGATGTTTCATCAAATTACTCATTAAAACCAAACTAATGGCTTTGGTCTCTGTCCCATCTGCTCACATGGACGGGTCAGGCTTTATGCCTCATACTGCAGCCAGTCACCTGGGGGCGACCAAGTGGATTTTTATAAAGCGTCATTTAGCAACCAATGCCTTTTATCTAGTTAGCAAAATTGACTCTATCTAATACTGTACTAACAGGAACGACTCCGTGAAGAACCCATGACCACTTGGCTGAGTGGAAACCAGTCACCACCTGCAGCTGGAATCTGCTGGAGTTGTTGGGAATGTGGCGGCAGACGCTCGGCCGGCCGCTGAGGACGACTGGGAGCGATGGAGGGATGAGAACAATCTGTTCCCAGCATCATACTGGTGTGTAGCAGAGGTGGATGCGTGGATGTGTGGTATAAACACAGCACATTAAATGAGATTAGAGCCTGTGCAGCCTGCTGTGGTGCCGGGGGGTGGGAGGTACAATAACAAGTTGCTGACGCTAAATCCCTCGGCTGCTGAGCTGCATCCTTCCAGACTGGAGAGGGTTTCATCTCAGACCCATCTCATATCTCCATTAAAGAGAAAATGAAGAGTAACCTCATGAATTCTGAAGTGGTTGTTAAAACACCAGGGCAGATACTGACGGGTCGTAGAGGCATTATGGGAAATGTGTCAGTGATCAAGAGAAAAGAGGGAAAGACGAGTTTCTGAGTGAGGAAGTTATAATCCTCAAGAATTTCATTATATGAAACTATTCTGAAAACCGTTTATACTTTTCCTGCCAGTCGCTGCATTAACATGCAATTATCCCAGAGTGTACGGCTTGAAACTTTAAAACATGATGACTAAACAACACAGAAATGCTAAATACTTAAGAATATCATCAAAATATTCACACTGGCACAACGTTTATGCAAAGTACGAATACATTTTCCTCATTTCTGACAACTTGGTCGTCTTCTTCACACGAGGAACCAATACACGCTGTTTTCAGACCTGCACATCTGGACATTGTCTTGAAGTTTAAGTCTCTTTATGTGAGACACAAATATCTGTGTCCATTGCTCCAGACATGTTCTGCATCTCTTCCTGCAGCCTCCTGGTAAAACGTCCAGAAAATGTCAGAGTGAGCAAATGTGGGAATATGGAAAGAGAGTGTCCATCTGTGAGATGTAGAAGCTGAACCACTGTGGAGCCCAGGGATCGGCTGAGGACTGAGGAGTCGCCCTATAGTTCAGAGAAAAACAAATGATGTTGCTTTTGTGCTGCATTATATTTAGATCTAAAAAATCGGTACAAACACTGTGTCCCAAACCTGCTGCGGCTCCTCCACATTAAAAGCCTTCAACCAGCAGATCACAGTGGAGGTTTTTATTATATTTGACTCTAGCATTCACGCTAACTGCTTTTCATGGAGAAGATGAGCTCCACATGACTTTCCCCTGCGCCTCCTGGTGAGAGGAAACCTCTGTTGGGTTCAGATCTGTTCACAGCTCCAGGATGTGAATTTCTGACTTTCTGCTTTTTAAAAACAACAAAGTGGATTCCTGCAGCCACAGGATGAAACCAGCACCAGCGGCTGCTCACTGTCCTACAGAGCGGTCGATGCAGAAACACGTGTGTTCAGCTTCATGTCGTCAGCAGAAGTCTTTACAAATCTGATGATATTTTGTTGCAGAAAGAAGAACCTCTACAAATGAATAGATAATCTCCTTCACATATTTTAAAATCACATCTGCGTAGGAAACATCTTCATGCAGATATAAACTGAGTCGTGAGGTTTGTTGTGTTTCCAGGATGATGCAGCTTCACAGGGACTCGTTCACTTCTCCTCCGACACTTTAACTTCTTCTTCTTATGTTGTTGCACAAACTGTTTCTGATGATAAACTGAGTCTGTGGAGGAATCAGACGTCTCATCTCACGTCTCTCCGCCTCGTCTGTGATGAAACATTCATTTCTGTCACGTTTATCTGCTTTTCAAACACCTTCCTGTTCCACCAGCCTGTGAACACTGGGCTCTCTGTCTTCAAGGCTCAACCGTGAGATTCCTCTTCACTAAACCAAGAACATGAATCTCAATTAACTTCTTCATCGGGTTATTTTCCTGCTCGTTCACTGTTTACGACTCAGACGAGACTACATGTGGTTTAAATCTGAGAGTAACTGATTTGAAATGGGGATCAACCTTCCACACATCAGAACAAAGGTGAAACAATCTTTTCAGTGTTGGAACAGAAGTTGTGTTTGGAATTAAATCATATTTAGCCTGAATAAGATCAACAAAAAGGTCAGTGATTGAATTATTAACATTTAATCAGGTCGATTTCCGATGATTCAAACTTTAATGTTGGAATAAAAACTGTGAAAAGATTAAATGGGTGTTTCAGTCGTAATGCAGAGGAGGTGTCAGGAAATCAACAGAGGAGGTGTCAGGAAATCCACAGAGGAGGTGTCTTACAAACAAATACAAAGTTTAGTATTCAATATGAATCCTTCGTCTTTTATTCCACATCCGTGACAATCACTTTGTGAAGGTGAATCTTTATTTGTCAGCAGTGACGGCAGATTAAGTTTCGTTCACTGTCAGATTTTTAACGAATCTCATGTCAATGAATAAACATCTTATTATAACATATTCAATTAAGTCTGTTAGATGAATGGACCTCAGTGTGACGTGATGAATACAGACACTGAAACAATCAGTCTGTCGTCTCGCTGCATGGAACCAGACTGATGAGCTGCCTCGTGTTGATGAAGGTTTTAACTTTGGGCTTTAACTTCAGTTCACTCACTGTGTTTCGAAATCAGCTCCTCTACGTGTTTTTAATGCAAAAATATTAATGTTACCATTCAGCGACACGCTCCAGCTGTGCAGATTAAACAGATGTTTCTCTTTCACTGTTTTCGTTTCCTAATTTCCCCTGAGACGGAGGAAAGGACGCGGTGGAGGCGCCTGAGTCGTAACGGTGATTTGTCATCTGTGTTTGTCTCCGAGCTCCACAGGCACAGAAAGAGACCAGAGAGTTCTTTGTTGAAGAGATTTCTTCAACCTTGAGTTTCCTTTTGCATCAAATCATCAGCAATATAAAGGTTGTACAGTAACGTTGAAGATTACAGAGAGGAGATTATAATTTCCTGTCGGTTTAGCAGGATTAACAAAAAACTGCTGTAAATTGTTTTCAATAAAGTAATAAATAATTCTGTTTCTTTTTGCTGAGATGCTGTAGCCATCAGTCACATTGTCAGTATTTTAAGTGATAATAATTCCTCAAAAAAAGACAATAAATAAAGTTCTGCATCCATTTAATCTGATTATCTACCAATGCTGCAGTAATATCATTATCATCAATATTCTGCCACACTAATTGTGTCAGCTCTTGTACAATGAATACAACAATCTGTCCAACACACTCACTACAAAGTTCTTGCACAGACCAAAGCATTGGATCAGAAGCTGTGAGCGTGGACCTGTTCAGATTCAGCTCTGTGGCCTCAGACAGTCTCAACACATGTGACAGATTACCAGCAGGTTTTCTGTTTCCTTCACAATCTGAGTTTTCTATCTGTGAATCAAACCACAGCTTGTTCTGTGACATCAGAGAACCTCAGACTATTTTTAATTTCCACTTGGTTCTGATTGAGCATCTCAAACGAGGTGACTCCGCCTCCTGAGGCTTTGTTGCTGGTCTTAGAAAATAATTCATGTTTTGATATGCGACAGCGTCTAGTGACAATCGGAGCCTGTGCAGACGGAGGCAGGAAGAAGCTTCTCTTCTCTCCATCAGAGCCTCGTTCAGATTAAAGCAGGCATGACTGGGTTCCATAATAATATAATAATAACATGTTGTGAAGCATGAAGCTTCAAAGAGGCATCCCATAATCCCTCTCTGCAGCATTGTGTTGTATGATGGATGCTTTTATTCACAGTGTGTTTTGTTATTTATCTTTAGGATGTGTCACATAAATAAAACATGAGTGTAAAGTGTAAAATGATCCAAAGTCTTCTGGTGAACAACAAACTCAATTTAACGCAGCTGCAAAAAACCACAGAGTCCAAAGTGAATGTTGTTAATTTAATCATTTTAAAACTCTACAGTTTACTCATCTTCATCATTATCGATTCATTATAATCACTGTGTTCTGGGCACAATGATGGAGGGAGGAGGAGGAGGAGGAGGAGAGAGTCTGGGTGTTGGCTGACTAACCTGCACTGCAGAGAGGAATCTGTGACGGGAGGGATTCGTAAAATCAAAGTGGAGAAAGAGAGTGAAAGAAAAAAGCTGCAGGGGAGAGAGAGAAGGGAAAGGGTGAAGAAAACGAAAAGTACATAAAAGGAGATAAAGACCGTTGAGAGATCATCAATAATAAGAACACGAAGGAAGAAGGAATTAGACAGAGAGACAGAGGGAGAGAGAGAGAGAGAGAGAGAGAGTCAAATAGTCGGGAGAAAGAAGTGCGGAGGAGAGCTGTGAGTGTGGGAAAAAACCTGGAAGAAAGAGAGAGAGAGAGGGATGTATGGTTCCGAAAGATAGATGGATGGCAGGGAGAGGACAAGACGCCAGAGGGGGAGGAGAGATTAACAAAGAGCAGTGAGAAGGGAGAGAGAGAAGAGAGAGAGAGAGAGAGAGAGAGAGAGAGAGAGAGGGAGGGAGTGGGAGAGTATAATGGAGAGGAAGGAACGAAAGAGAAGAAAACATAAAGAACATAGAAGAGAGAGACTGAATTATTGTTTTAATCAATTTCCTGCTCATGACCCACATACAGTCAACAGCAGCAGCTTCTATAAACAGAATTACATTAAATGATAATTATAATATACATTTATTCCTATAAATCTGATCTGTCATCACCATCAGATGAATCTGGATCAGAATCCAACTGATACAGATGTTTGAGACCGATGCTGATTTAACGGGATTACATTTTTTTTTAAATATGTAAATAATTGCAGGTATTTAAAAAAAAACTCCTTTTAGCCGCAGAGTAAATTGGCGTTTAGCTAACTCATTAACTTCGTCAACAAAACACAGAATCCTGGGAAAGTTTGGCCCGAGAAGGCTCCACCTATCAGAGGCCTCGATACTCAGGACGCCAGGGACTCACTTTTTGGCCACATTCGAAGCCGCGGTGCCAAACATGAGAGAAAACCTGTGGCAGCTTCAGTCGACATTAAAGTTTTGTGTTTGGGCTTCTGTGACAAACATGGCGGCCTCTTAGAGAAAACCTGCTCCCGATGTAAAGATAAAGTAAGTATTTCCATTGTAGGGTAAATAAAACAACAATTTATTGAATTAAGATCCTAGTGAGAACTCAAACTGACAACAAGTGAAACCAAATCCCATTATTCTGTGAATCAGAATCCTGAGGGTCACTTTTTTGACTCTATATAATCTAAACACACCAGAGGACAGAAAAGTTTCCTGACTCCATTCAGCAGAGTCTCATGTTTGTCCATGAGACGAGTTCACTGAGCGCCTGTGAGACGCAGGAGCTGCAGAAAGACCTGATTTCACATTTCATCTCTCTCCACCTGCTGCTGACACTCCTCAGTCGGGTCAAAGGTCACAGAAGTCGCCTCGTGCACAGACACTGAATCGAGGTAAATTTTGTTCAACACAGCGACCGCCGTTACTGCAAGCTCCTCCCCTGCCGTGAGCAGCCAATCAAATACGGAGGTCTCGCTCTGGGGGACATTTCTTACAGAAGGATCCGTGAGCAGGAAGTGAACATGAGCAGCAAACAGCCTCCGCACGAATAACAAGAAACAGTTGGATCCGGAAAAAAGAACCAGAAGAAAAGTTTCCAGGGAGGAGAAGAGGTGAAAGAAAGAATGAAACCAAAGAAGAGAACTAAAGAAAGAAAGTGTTTGCATAAAGCAGCATGCACACACACACACACACACACATACACACACACAGCCCCACATGCACACACACACCTCTAACTCCCTTCGCTCTCCTCTCAGACAGCCAATCACAGCCCACCCACCACTGTATCCAGGCAGAAGCCATTAGAGCCGACACCCAGCAGGCGCTGCACTAACTTCACCTCTTACAGACACCAGACGATTCCCCTCACAGCCGGAGCCGCTCCGCTCAGCGCGCCACCGACTCACACACTGATCTGAGCGCCTCGTTGAGCAGCTCCAGATAAGACAGGAAGTCACTGAAGCAACGAGACTTGATGAACCAGATCAGATATTCTCCTCGGAGACAATGAAGCATCAAAAGTCGTTAAACCGTCGAGTGAGTCACCGGATGAGAGAGTCGGCTTTCAATTCTTACATCAAACTTTAAAAAAAGGTTCATTTGACACAGTTGTGTTTATTTAATTGGTTTAATTGGATTGTTTGGCTCAAGCCCTCATGATACACTATCAATATTTGATTTGTATTATTGTGATATAATATTACTGGTTTAACCATCATTAATGTTGTATATATCGGAATGCATTTTAACGCCCCCCCCCCCCCCCCCCCCCCTCAAGGGGATAGCTGTATTTTTATCAATATGTACAAAATGGTGAAATATTGTGACATATCTCTGTTAAAAGACATAAAAGAGAATATTGAGAAGACATAAATCCAATATTTTAAGAGCTGTGATGAGTCTGACTTATGGATTCTACGTCTTTCTCCCAGACTGGACGGATGGTAAATCTTTCTAATGGAGAATTATTGATTATTCCTCTGTCATTTTCAGGCAGTGAAAGGTGCGGGTGTGCGTCACGTTGTGTTGTTCAGACACAACACAACGACACAACACAACGTGATGCCTCAGATTGTTAAAAGCATCGAGGCTGAGAGGCGGCGATGAAGAAGTGATGTGGTCTCTGTCCCGGGAGAAAAAACCAGGTCGCGAGGATCAATGATTTGTTTTCTACAAACACGACGACTGGAAGAGAAGCAGAAACATCACGGCCTCTGGAAAACAACGCTCCGGTTATTATAGGATAGGATTATAGGTGTGTGTGTGTGTGGGGGGGGGGGTTGATTTCCACTCTGCTGTTTTTACGTTGCGATAGAAATCAGCCGATATGAACCTCTCAGTCATATCTGTATACCTTTATATGTTTATATTTATATATATATATATATATAATTTTTATTACAGTTTTTCTCCATTGCTTTGGGTCATTTCACGAAACAGAAATGACATTCTCAAAACAACACGTGCAAACCTCCAAACCAATGGGCACTTGTTCACAACAGATTGGAATATCTCATTCCTTTAATCAAATTGCAATTGTATCAGCACATCCTTTCAATGACAAGTACAATTTCCAACAGCTTGCACAAATTTCAAATGATTTAGAACACCTTTGCAAACGGTTAGGTACAATTGCCTTCAGTTAGCCCAGTTACCAATTGAATATATATTGCTGGTGAAAACTGACTGTTGCTTCTCAGTCAAGTGGTTGTTCTCTGCAGAACATGTTGGCATAATTTCATTGTTTACATCATCACCTGCACAATAGTTCACTCTACTGTCAAAATCGTACAGGCACATAATACCATGAAAAACATCATGGTATATACTGTAATAAGGATATCTTGGATCATTGGCTTAATTTTCAGGTGCAACTAGAACTTTAGTAATCAAGGTTGAGTTTCACACATCTGATCACCAATCACACAGTAAGTTTACAGTTTGTCTCAATTGCTTTGGCTCATTTCACGAAACAGAAATTACATTCTCAGAGCTCTAAGTGCAAATGGCAAAATAGCCCATATGGTTCAGCACAACTACATAGATCACCTTCAAAAGGTCATATCTCACTATGCCAAATTTTAGTTTTGATGTGCTTATTGTTTGACAGTATATTTTCTGTTACGATGTATTGCAATTACTGTAACAAACAATTTCCATGGCAGTATGAGTTCAATAAACATATTTTATGTGAAACCTTGAATTAATCTTTTTTCTGTTTGATACACATAATATTCTGGAAGGAAAACATCTACTGTAATCATTCAGTGACCATTCAAGGACTGAGCCAAGATTGAAATGTGCAGATGAGGGATATTTCTATGGTCCACTGCCATACTGACAAAACATCTAAACATTTTGACCTGTAGTGTTTAAACAATGCCAAAGGGACTTTTCATTTTGGGGGCACTGACTATTTGTATGAGAAAAGGATTTAGTTTTGACTGATGAGTTTGCTGTTTTGGGAGAGATATGACCTTTTGCAGGTGTGCTATGGAGTTTTGCTGAACCATCTATGTTATTTTGAGAGATGAGCCCCAGCAATCGAGAAGGAAATTTTCATTTTGGGGGCACTGACTATTTATATGAGAAAATGATTTGCTTTTGAAACTTGAGTTAACTGTTTTGGGTGAGATATGACCTTTTGAAGGTGATCTATGTAGTTGTGCTGAACCATATGGGCTATTTTGCCATTTGCACTTAGAGCTCTGAGAATGTCATTTCTGTTTCGTGAAATGATCCAAAGCAATGGAGAAAAACTGTAATAAAGCAGAAAAGATGCGCATTTTACCAAATCTTTTGGATCGCCCCCTGGTTGTTGGCTGCAGTATAAGCCATAAACGCTACCTCTCTCATGTTTAGTTTCAGGCATTAACAAAAGTCTAAACACATTTCATCGAGTCTTTGTGTTTTCATAACGTCACCATAACACCAGAGAACAACAGCAGTGACACAAAACTGTGACACACACTACGATACATGGGACACACAACATGAGACATAGTTATTTTATGAGACTCCTCAGTTTTCATCTATTCCTCCTGCATGTGGCTGATGAAATGGTCATTAGAGAGGAGTTTAATTTACCATGTCTAACAAACACCTCTCACCTCTAACACACACACACACACACACACACACACACACACACACACACACACACACACACACACACAGTTATTTGAGCTAAATGGGTTACGTTCTCACTCACAGATAACACAGTGTAATAAAATGTGATGGAATGAGACGATGGGGTAATAGAGTGTAAATAAAGAGGAGAAGGTTGTTTTACACTGAAGAGACAGAGAGGAGGAAATAACAGGAACATTCATCATCATGACCGTGAGGAAGTTATTGTAAAATCAGTTCATCTCATTGGACGACGTTATTACAGGTTCATCTGAAATAATAAAACTCACTTTAATATGTGAACTGTTGTGATGGAGAAAGAGAGAAGAGGACGGAGGAGGAGATTTAAACTGAACAAAGCTCGTTTCATAAAATCATATAAAACAACCGCCTCTGACTGAGCAAACCCGAGAGGACGTTTCCACCACCAACCTTCTGCTAAGTTACAATAAACCTCCAAAGTTCCCTCGCTTCACCGAAATATGAAGAGAAAGAAGAGAAGAAGAAACAGAAAGAAGAGAAGAAGAAACTGAGGGAAAGAAACAAAAAGATGGAAAAGAGAGGAAGAGACTTAGCTTCACACAAAACACTATAATGGTGTGTTTGTCACCGGCAACAAGTCCCCGTTCCCTGGTTACACACTGCGGCATTACATGGCGCCCCGGAGGGAACACACACACACACACACACACACACACACACACACACACACACACACACACACACACACACACACACAGTCCTTGGTTTCCTGGCCATGGATAACAGCAGTGAGATGTTTAGTATTCAGAGAAAAGGGCGAACGAGAAGAGAGAGCGAGTTAGCTGGCTTCAGTAACAAAGCAGCCTCTTCCCGACACTGTGTGTGTCTGTCTGTGTGTGTGTGTGTGTGTCTCTGTGTGTGTCTGTGTGTGTGTGTGTCTCTGTGAAACATTTGCTCATGCATAAACCAACTGCTCATTACAAGTTTCCCTCCACAGACACAGAGGCGGCGCACTCACCCGAGCCACACTCATGGGGTTGTGAGGGCCTGAAACAGTAAATGAGATTAAATCAGTTGAGAAGTGGAAACACTGAGAATTAAACTTCACTTAGCAAACAGAGAAATATAATATAACCAATGTTTAATTCAGCAATAAACTGTAAAATTTCCAAATCGCGCTCGCTACAGATTACCATAGGCGGTGTCGAAGTCGCAGTAGAGATGAAACACACACAGACACACACTCACACACATGTCACACATCCTTTCAATAGGAAATCAATGTCTCTTCAGACGTCATGAAACCACTCGACAAAACCAAACCACCTCAGATCAACGAGGAGCTGCTTTCATTCTACTGATCAGCTGGAAAGGACGAGGAGATTCAGTGTTTCTGTTCAGATCCTGAGGCTTGAGCCTGTGTGTGTGTGTGTGTGTGTGTGTGTGTGTGTGTGTGTGTGTGTGTGTGTGAGTGTGTGTGTGAGTGTGTGTGTGAGTGTGTTTGTGCCAATTTCTCCAGGAAACCTGACGATTCAGTTGCTGGGAGGTTTTATCAGTCGCAGCTTTAATCCTTTAAAATCCTTTAAAAACTCCAGCATCAGGTTTAATGTCGCGTCCAAAACAAAGTTTGGTTTAAAGGTGAAAACTGAAACTGCTTCATCGTCTTTTTCTTCTTCTGCTGTTGTTGTTTTGATTCCAAACCACAAACAAACCCCAGGAAAGTCTGTTTATATACATGTGAGTCTAAATATGAACTGGACCAACATCCACCTCTCAGCGCGGAGGCAGCTCATCAGGAATATGAAATATCCCAAACACAGCAGATTTCATTTGAGCGGCAGGTTTACTGACACGTTGGGAAAGTGGCTGCACCACATTTCATCCATCACTCACAGCACAGTCTGAGTTCTGTGTCCTTTCTCTTTGCCTCAAGCAGAAGCTGAAGGTTTTCAGCACAGTGACAGGATGTGCTCTGTGTCTGTGTGAGTCTGTGAGTATCTGTATGTGTACATGTGTGTGTCTATGTGTGTCTGTGTAGAACCAATTTGAAGTAAACTTCTGAAAGACTTCGCTCAGATCCACAGAACTTTTCAATTCCCACAATCAGCAATTTAGAGGATTCAGGCCGAGCTCATGGAGCCGACTCTCGGTTCAGGTTTCTCCAGGTGAGAGATTGTGTTGTTTTGTCCGTCAGTCGTGAAGCAGGAACTCACAACGACTGCAAGTCATGTTGTGTGAACTGCACAGGGGATCTGACACCTGTGAAAGTTGTGTCGTCTGAACTTGGCTGAAGTTCGTAAGTTCTTAACTTTATATTATAAAAAAGGTAAAATTAAAGAAATCAGATGTGAACAGAAATGTGTTGATGGGAACTTGGAGTGTGTGTTTGTGTGTCTGAGGATTCTTTCCATTTGAGTAGAGTTTCCTGTTGTGGAACAGTCTGTGTGGAAAATCTGTGAGGTTCTGGGTTTAAAGACGACAGGTCAGATGACATGAAGACCAGAAACATGTCCATCCCTCCATCAGACGTTTGGAGAAGTGTCTTCGCTCCTCAGTTTCCATAAAAAGGATTTGTTACGTTCAATTTGAGGGAAGCTGAGCGATGAATACAGATGTGTTACTTATGATGCAACAGGCGTCTAAAGGCAAACAAAAAAGAAATCAACAGGAAAATCCCTCTGCAGCTTGTTTCAGCTCAGAGGCCTCAGCTGGAGCCACAGAGACAGAGACACCACCGAGCGATGGAGGGAGAATTCTCAGAGCTCTGGAAATGTGACCGGTCAAGAATGTCCACTCCCTCCACCACACTGGACTTTACACCTTTCACTTTTTAACAATTACAAAAACTAGAGGAAAGAAGCGTCAGGTCTCTCCTGTAAGAAAACACTTCCACAAGGCCGTCACTGAGGATTCACTCTGACCTCTGATCACCAGAATCACATCAGTTCATCCTGGAGTCCGACTGAATGTTAGTACCGACTCAGAAGAAATCCCCTCAAGGTGTTCTTGAGATTTCTGGTTCTAGAGGCGTCGGCACAGAGGCATGAGAAATGAAGCACAAGCAGAATGATTCTCATGTTTCTAAATAAGAACATTAAAGATGGAAGCTGCACTAAGCTGCTCTGTCAACATGTTTCTTTCTCTGTCTCCAGAGTCTGTGCACGATGTAAACCCCCCCCCCCCCCCCCCCCCCCGGGAGCAGGATTTATTCAAATCTCATAACTGTGACATTTTCCTCATGAGAAATGTGACTGAGAGCAAATATTTCACCAGCAATAGTCACACATGCTCTAATTATTTCATCCCCGTGTCTTCGCTGTAAATATCAGCTTCATTAGTTGTTGAATAAATAACTCGTCCTGTCAGCTTCCGAGCTGTTTCTGGATTCTGATTGGACGACAGCTTGTCTTATTAACCTTACCTCCATCCTGATCTGAATCCATATATTCACCTTTTGGCTCGAGAACGTCGGTGCAGCGGATAATTGAGAATCCTGCTCCAGCCGGAGATCAGCCCACTGCATTAGAGGTCAAACCACTCGTTAGGAGAATATTGTCATTTCTCATTCTCCGGACGTGGTTGATGGCGCCCGCTCAGACCCCGAGTCCCAGAAAGACCGATAAGAGGGATGATTCACTGAGAGTCGCTGGTTTCTCAGCCGTCGCTCGACACCAGCTCTCCACCACAGAGGATAACCAGCTCACCACTCTCATCTGCAGAGGGATTACGTCCTGTTTTAGTGGTTCAACTCTTTAAAAAGCAGCCACACGTCCATTATGAGCTCAGACCACCAGAGCTTTTCAATTCCCACAACCACAACCAGCGCAATTTACCAGATTCTGGCTGAGGTCATCGGCTGCATCAGCTCGTTCGCTGTTCAGAGGCTCAGGCTGGATTTGATGCATTTGGCCACAGAGACACTGGATGCTTTCACACTGACCTGGTTTCATTTGGACCGTTGGACTTTGGGGGTTTAGTTCAGAACCAAAACATCAGGTGTGAAAGGTTCCTCTGGCTCCAGAACAACAGAGCAGGATGTGAGGTCTGGCTCTGGATCAAAGTGAAGCTCGGGTCTAACGTTGGCAAAGTGATAATATCTCTTAGGGAAAGTCTGGACGAGGGCGGGGCAGTGAAACTAAAACAATAATTGGTAGTTTGTTTAATAGCAATATAACACAAGTTCAATAAAAGTTTAAAACAACAACTTTCCCTCAGGAAAGAATTGTTCATAGTTATCGACTTTGACTAATATGTCGATAACTAATGAATAAATGTCGTTACACCTTTTTTTTGCTTTCATTCAACATGCGCTTGCACTCGACAGCCCCGTTTGTGCTCAGCGGAGCAAATCGAAGCACAAGCGCACTTAATAAAATAGGAATAGATACACCACTAGGATTCAGCTGAATGCGACAACACACTGAGGCTGTTGTCGTGTCTGTGTTGACAACACGAGGTGGCAGCTCGTTTGTCTCCGAGCTTCAGCTTCACAGAGAAGTGAGATCAGCTTCGAGCTTGTTCCTCCTGCAGCATCATTAACCGGCGGCAGGAACCCACTCAGTCACACTGAGCCGGAGCGGTGCCTGTTTTCTCTTCTGCTCCAGATAAACCCAGTCAGCTCTGACTCTGCTGTCAGGGACTCTCTCTGATGTCTGGTGTCCAAAGACAAAGACGTCTGTGCAAAGTGAAAAGAGAAAAACACACGAGACCGAACAGAGACGGAAATATCCTTCATCTGTTTACAGGCCACAGCTGATCGTTGAGTGTTCGAGTCCCGGGTTTGACACCTTTTCTCTGGTGGTTTAATTTGTGGATTACAGAACAAAATAACCAGGTCGAGTAAAGCATTAATAAGAGATTTTTTTTTTTTAAAGAATAAACATAAGAAACCGAATCCTGCCAGGTTTGGTGGTGGGTGGGACCTGGGGATTGGTCTCTGTACGAAGTTCTGAGGGTTTGTTTCAATAGAGAAATTCTATTCTGTGTTATATAAGTTAAACAGGTCGTCAGCAGTCTGGAACATGCTTAATGAACTCCAATAATTAACCTGAATATGAGTTTTATTATATTTGAATCATAAGTGCAGCTCAGTTTCACGTCTACTGAACTCAACAGTCCCTCACGTCATTAATCTATTGATACTCGACTATGGTCAACAAAAGAAATCAAGTAGTAATTTTCACCAGTTCATGCATCACACTGATAGAAGACTCTTCATCACACAGTCAGGTACTCTTCATCACACAGTCAGGTACTCTTCATCACAGTCAGGTACTCTTCATCACACAGTCAGGTACTCTTCATCACACAGTCAGGTACTCTTCATCACTGTCAGGTAGAGTTAACATCCTGACCCTCACGCTCACAGAGCCACTGACTCCGCCTCCACAACAATCTGCTCAACGATTTATTTCATTTCTCTTTCAATTATCTCCGTCTGTCTGTTTCTGACACTTTTCATTTGAATCACACCGACGGCTGCACAGTGTCGACCTCGTCGTGGTCACAGTGACTGATGGAAACAGACGCCTCTAATTTTTAATTACCGTCTGCGACAGTGACAAAATACAAACAATAAATCATTTAATTTGATCTCAAACCAAACGAGCTTTTCTCTGCTGTTGTGGCCTCTTGTCAGCGACGTGTGCGTGAGGAGCCTTTAGTGTCGTCACAGATAACATCAGTGTGTAATGATGGAGCGTCTCCAGAGAGAGAGCAGAAACATGCAGGTCACTCTCATGTGAATTAACATTGATTTTATGATACAGGACCTGGGGGGGGGTGCAGGCCTATTAGTAATATCATGTATTATAATGAACTATTGGTCGGGGCAGCATTGGTTCCCCTGATGCTTCTGCATTCTGCTCACTGTGCGTTTAAATTCTAATTCAGAGTCCGGAGGCTGAGAAGAGGCTTGTTTACATATAGACGAGATTATTTATGACTCAACAAACAGAGTCAGCACGACCTCAATGAAACAGGAGGGATTCTGGGGCCTGGAAATAAACTACCAGTCATAAATAACACACAGGGTTTAATGTCCAATGGTAGTTACTGTGTCTGAATAGAGATTTCTAATATCATCCATAATATTTTAACAGTCCCAGGTAGACTGACCACAATCTACAAACCGATGAAACAATGTTTTATTCTGAAGAAGACACATGTTTTATTCACAGCATCAAGAGGGACTACAATACCCACAATCCTCAGGTGTAACAGCCGTGTCAGTAATAAGTTGGAGTGAAGATTCTGTGTCTTACATTTCACAGTCTATGATTCAGACCAAAAGTTAAATCAAAGCCTCTTTGTCGTCCCCTGGTGGCTGGCGTCAGTACAGCTCATAAATCCCTCCTCCTCCATGTTAATGGCTGGGACAAACTCCACTTAATCTCTTTCTCTTCAGATTATTTATTTTCTGTCTTTATTCAAATGTTCATCTTTAAGATTAGTTTGTTTTGAATCAGTTATTTGACAATAAAAATGTCACGATTGACAGCTGAGCCTGACTCGGGATTGGTCAGGCATGTGTGTGGGCGGGAGCTCGATGTCTGGCTCTAAATGACGTCAGAAGCACAAGATGGCCGCCCCTATGACCTGTAACCGACCTGGAGACGTCCATCTTTATTAAGAGTCAATGATTCAGACCCAGAGTTTGTCTCCAGCTGCTTCTCGGAGCCGGACATTAAAGAGAGATGGATACTGAGACGGGAACATGTGCTCGGTGCTGGGGATGATAGGTGCAGTTGCACAGTCCTGCCAGCAGGAGGGAAGCTGAAGGTCAGAATGACTTCAGACAAGAGAGAGATTTTATTATGGGGGACATCCACATTTTTAAATAGAGCTCCTACATTTTTTTTAAATAATATGATTGAAAATGATAAAAATCATCAGAACTGTGAACTAAACCTTAATTAGACCACTTCGGTATATTCTGCTCTAAATTATTGAGCATTCAGGAATTTGTCCATAACCATCTTTCATCATCTGTGGCTCCCAGCAGCTTTCACCTGAATTCCACTTATAATAACTTCAACAGATGAAATATCATCTACATCTAAGTCTTTGACCTCCGGGTCAAAATCATCTCTAACGTCAGTGGGCGACAGCAGCAGCTTGCGTTTGAATGGAGCCAGATTTCTGACCTTCATGCCGGAGCCGGTGGCAGCAGCGAGAAGAAAAGACTCGAGAACGAAGGAATGAAAGGGTGAACTGGAGTTGAGAGCAGCAGGTATGAAGTCAGGCAGGAGGAGCTGAATTAATAATCACAAAGTGTGAGTCCCAGCGATGGACCGAGAGGCGAGGGGAGCGAGGGGCGGCTGGTAACAGGAACAAACAGCGGTAATAAATCTTTCTGCTTGTAAATGACACACAAAACACCGGCTCTCTGGGGAAACGGTGTTTAACGTTACAGGGAGCGAGGGGGGGGGGGGAAGAGACCCAGAAAAGAAAATGAAATGAAGGTGAATAAAAAAAAAAAGGGACTGGAAACACAAACTGGACGAGAACAGAGGAAACGCTGGGGGACACAAATGTAACCTTTATAAAAATGTAAAGTTAAAGTGAGGATCTCAAATGTTTTATTTAAATAAACATCTGTTAAACTAATAATTAGAATATAAGGTTAACGTGATTAACATGAGTTTGTGACCCACTGATGAATGTATGACGATCTGAGGAGGCGCTCCTGATCATGAACTGATCATTTCAAGTTAAAAGCATTTAACTGGTGAAACACTACTTGGCTTTTACTATGAAATATTATTCATAATATAATAATAATAATAATGTGTTGTTCAGTTAGATGCTTCCAAAAAACACTTCTATAAAACCAGACATGATCTTTTTCTGCACTTTGCTGTTATCAGTTTATTACCTGCAGTTAGAATCTAAAGAACAAGGAAGGAGATATTATAATATAACAAACTCTCACATTGAAGATGCTGAGTCGGGGGTGTCGGTTTCACTGGATGTTGTTGTGATTATTGATCCGATCAGAGTGAACTCTCTGACGGCTGTTTAGATAATGGCTGCACGGCTTCCACACACCATTCCTCCTGTCTGCAGAGCTGTCAGCTGCAGCTTCAGTATCCTGCCCAAGGAAACCTTAATTCACTGGAGGAGCTGGGGATGGAACCACCAACCTTTTTTTCAGTGTGGACGACCCGCTCTACCACCGGAGACACAGCCGCCCCCTCTGACATGACACTAGAAGATAAATGACTCTCAAGGTCCTGAAGAAAACCAAAACATACTGAGAAGCAAATCAGGCAAATCGGTCGAGTCCTAAACTTAGCTTTCTTCACAAGTCATCGTTTTCTCTCAACTGCCAAAGTAAACACAAGTGTGTGTGTGTGTGTGTGTGTGTGTGTGTGTGTGCGTGTGTGTGCGTGTGTGTGTAAGTGTGTGTGTGTGTGTGTGTGTAGTCCAGCTGGTCTCTCAGCTGGTGTCATGTTCATCAGGATGTTGTACCTCCACACAGCACTCACCTTCCCACTTACAGGTCACAGCACATACACACAGACACACAGACACACACACAGACACACACACACACACACACACACACACAGACACACACACACACAATCAGGAAACACTTGTGAAATTCCTCCCTCAGCAGATTGATCCTCCATCATCTAAACCTTGACCCAGTAAAGAGCAAACCTCTGATCTGACTCAATGTGATTCACCACTTCAAGCTGTAATAGTATTTCACAACATATTAAAAACCTGTGAACCCAGCGGACGTCCACTGCTCCTTTCAGAGCTGCATCCACATCACAAACCTCTCACTGGATAATAAATGATAAATCAATAAAAAGGCTTTATTTTGGAAGTAATTGATGCATGAATAATTCATCTGTTTACTTATTGTTTGTTTTTCCATTCTGTTTCTGTGCGTGCAGAACGGGCCTGAAGGCTACAGTTTCCATAAGACCCATGTGCTGTATGCTGGTCCCCCCAGACCAGAGGCCGTGCATGTGTGTGTGCGTGTGTTTGTGTATGTGTGTGTGTGAGTGTGTGTGTGTACATTCACAGGGACTTTTATAATTCAGGGAATCAATCCTCTGCTGCATTTGTAGCTGTGTGTGTCCGTGCTGCTGAAGTGCCTCTGAGCAGGAGAACGTGAGGATGGAGGTGGCTGTGGATAAACAGCGTCCGTCCTGGGAGTGAGGACGTGAAAATCAAACTAAATTGATTGCATGCATGAGTGTGTGCATCTGTCCGGGGGGGGCTGGAGCAGCTCTGAGCAAATATGAGATTGTTGAGCTGCAGCTGGAGCAGAAACACCAGAGAGAATTTAATATCAGGTGTTTCTGCATGAATCTTATAAAGTCATTTAATTTAACTCTGTGGAAAGTCGAGTCTGACGGATTTATCAGTCGATAAAAACCAACCAATATGATCCTGTCACAGTCGTATCAATGTGTATGTCTGCCTTTATGAAAACATTATACACATTTCTTGGTGTTCACATCTCAGGCTGGAGATACACTTGCATTGAACTACCAGCAGGAATCCTGAAAGTCAGTGAAAGTTGACGTGCTCAGATCAAGTCTTTATGTTTAGTCCTTTTATTTTGAAGGATTTAAAGATAAAAAGTGTTTTGGAAAACGACCCTTTAAGAAGACAGAACTTCCAGTGGACCTCTGCTGAGATCATTTATTTCTACGTTCAGATTCTTAATAAGTTGTTTGACGCCTCCAACATGACAACTGGGTTAGTGAGGTCTCTTAAAGGGAACCGCAGGGTTTAATGAATAATCATAAAATGCACCATAACTTCAGGCCTAACATGACTCAGCTGCACGCTTCGGATTGGTGGAGACTGAAAATGGCTGATTCATGCAGCACATGCAGAGCAACCGAACGGCTGTGTGTGTTTTAGCCGTGTGATCGGCGAGCAGACGTGTCACCGCCTCAGCCTTCTACCCTCTGCTCATAGCAACAGCACACGGGAGGATGTGGCGTGATGCAACACATGTTGTTCAGGTGTTCGCAGCACACGCTCCATGGTGATCCACTCGGCTGCAGGGTTTTTCCTTCTCTCAGTGATGCAAGTGGAAAATGCTGCAGCTGCGGTGGTTTCTGTTTGTTTCCTCAGGAACCAGCAGCTGCTGATCAGAGCGCGTTATGGAAAATGGATCTGATCTATTAAAAATCGATCTGAATATCAAAGTAAAAGTAGAGAGGCACAAGTTTTGGTTTTAATCAAATACTTATCAGACGAAAACCTCCTGAGTATTCGTCCCTGAGACCCTGAGATCATGAGCTGCGTCTGTTTATCTAACCTTAAAATGAGAAGCTGAATAATCATGACTCCCCCCCCCCCCCCCCCCAGCAGAAAGCAATCCTCCAAGAGAGAAGAAAGATCCGCTGTGAGGAAGCTCGAGAAAAGTATTCCTAATTAATGTTAATCACAAGCTGTAAAATGCTTCATCATCACAACTCAACCTGCAAATCATATAAAACTCAGATTTAAGGTGAGATGAACAGCAGCTGAATCTGTGCGTCAGGACCAGTCGGATCTCTGTTAAACCAATTTGGCAAGAATGTGAAAAACTTCTTCTCTCATTACACAATGTGATTAAAAAATTCCTGGATTCACACCAAAGTCATTTCATGTCCCGTCCTCCCAGAGTTCCATTTAAATCTGTTTGTGCAAAATCCTGCCGACAAACAAACCAACAAACCAAACAGTGTTTGAACCGTGGGAAAGCAAAACCATTAAACTCCAGTTTGAAACATTCATCAGAGCGAAACGACCTCCGAGCTGCAGCCGACACCGACCTCCAGTAAAGAGCCAGAAGAGAAGCAAGGACTCAGTTTGTGACCTGGAGAAGTTTGAACAAACCAGAGCCAGTTCCAACAATGTCCGTCTCCTGCAGTGAGGACACAGATGAGACAAAGAGCAGAAGAACCTGAGGAGACGCGTCAAGCTCCAGAAGAAACACAGAGGAGCTCATCCAGGGGCTGAGTCCATCACATCTACTGCTGCAGCTCCACACACTGATCACAAACACACAACTTGTGAGTCATACACAATAGAAGACGTCTCTGAGAGAAGAGGAGACTCCAGCTGCTCTGATGTTCACGGACACGAAGAGGAAACAGTGAACATGTTTGTTTATTGAGCCTTTAAATTATGTTAAGTCTTTAATCTCACCGGCTGACGCCTGAGGGAACGGAACACTCACACAACTTCATCTCCACATTATCTCTGGTCCCTGACACACACACACACACACACAGAGTCATACATGAACATTTTAATATGCAGCATAAACTGTTTCTATAAGAAGCTACAGAAGGACCTGGAGTAACGCTGTAAAGACACGGAGCAAAGGAAAGACTGGAAGTTTAGATTGGCTGTTAATAAGTTTGATAGAAACAGAGGGGGCGCCATCTTGGAAAACTGTTGTTCTCTCATCGATGCTTCCTGTCTTTCCATCTGTTTGCCCCCTCTCCTCATGTCCTCTTCACTTCTATTCTCTCCTCTCCCTCTCTTCTCCCTCCTCCTCTCCCTCTCCTCTCCCTCTCCTCTCATCTCCACCTCCTCTCCTCTCCTCTCCCTCTCCCTCCTCCTCTCCTCATGTCCTCTTCACTTCTATTCTCTCCTCTCCTCTCCTCTCATCTCCTCTTCCTCTGCCTCTCCTCATGTCCTCTTCGCTTCTATTCTCTCCTCTCCTCTCCTCTCCTCTCCCTCTCCCTCTCCCTCTCCCTCTCCTCTCCTCACCTCTCATCTCCTCTTCCTCTGCCTCTCCCTCTCCTCTTCCTCCTCCTCTCCTCTCCCTCTCCTCTTCCTCTCCTCTTCCTCTCCCTCTCCTCTCATCTCCTCTCCCTCCTCTCCTCTCCTCTCCTCATGTCCTCTTCGCTTTTATTCTCTCCTCTTCCTCTCCTCTCATCTCCTCCTCCTCTCCTCTCCCTCTCCTCTCCCTCTCCCTCTCCCTCTCCCTCTCCTCTCATCTCCTCCTCCTCTCCTCCTCCTCTGCAGATGGTCCCTTGCTGATAGAGCAGAGCTGATTGAGCCAATCGACTTGGCGGCACCCGTCACAAAAGAACAAGTGAAGTGATAAAATGACCGGACAGAGGCCCTCAGTGCCGAGTGAATGGAGAGATGGATGCATGAACGGCTGGACCTCCACACAGTGAGATGAGACGTGGAGAAGAAGTGGAGCACAAGAGAAACTCACAGTGGTCGGGTCACGGGTTTGAATCCTGCGGCAGCGAGGACTCCTGTCGGGGTCTTATCACGTCCCTCCACACTTTGACTCCAGCTGCGGTTTACAGAACCTGAACCCAGATCAGTGTCTGTGCCTCTTCCCACCGGCTCCTCATCCATCACAGCTGCTGCAGCTCAGTCAGCAGCAGCTACATCTCAGGTTAAATCAACTAGTTCTCCTGATTTACTCCTTTCATCAAACAGAATGCCTCCACTGGCATTCAGCCAACATGAATCATGAATCCTCCTCGGACGTTCAGCTCCGGTCTTTCTGCTGCTCATAGAGAAACTGAATAATCAGCGTTTTATGGGAGGAGGCCGTCAGACGGAGGCAGTGATGGACGGGTGGAGACGGAGAGAGGATGAATGTGACGACAGTCTGACAGATGGATCCTGTAGAACACATTAACCTGGACCTTGGCAGTAAGTGGATAGAGATGAAGAAAGGGTTCGGATCCCGCTCCATTAGAGGCTCTTTCAATCTGAGGGAGAACATTTAACAATCCAGCCGCTGCTGCTGTTTTCACTTCACTGCTTGTTTTCATCCAGAATTAGACACAAGCCACAGCTGCAGCCGGAGAACTGATCTAATTATAGAGGTTTTGAAGGATCGCCTGCACCTTCAGGGCATCAGCGACAAATTAGAGCAGTTTCAAGACCTGGACCTGAGGCGGTTTTGTTCTGCTTCATTTCACCATCACAAACGGCTGCGATGGACCAAACCCACGGAGCCTTGTTGACTTCAACGAGCAGGTTCCCCTCAGTCCGTGTGTCTGTCAGCAGCAGGACGACTGAGCAGGACGTGAGGTAGAACCCAGTCAACGCTGGTGCAGATACAGTAAATGATTTATCACTTTGTTTAAATATTAAAGACGATTCTTTCTGAAAATGTCTCGTGAAATTCAGCTGCCGTAAGATGACGGCTGGAATGAGACTGGGTTGGGTGGCTGGGCGGAGCCTCAGGGACTGGGCGAGGTGCTGGGAGGTCTGGGAAGGAGCTTGGAGGAGAACCGCTGCTCCTTCACATAACAAGTGGACAGTTTCTGTCACGAAGCCTCCTGGGAAGCGTCCATTGTAGATTTACCATGAACGCCCAACTGGGAGCAGACCAGGAAGCTGCTGAAGAGACTACACATCCCACTTGGCCCCCGGAACCACAGGAAGAGCTGAATATCAGAGAGAGGGATGTGGAATATTCTACTGGTTCTGCTCCTTTCATACCTGCATGAGCTGAGTGCAGCCGCTGGAGGAGAGAGGCTGAGTGGGAGGATTTTAAAATAACGAGCTGCAGCCGCCTCACAAACCTCATCACACTTTTATAGAAGTTTGTCTGTGGGCGGATGCATCACAGAGGGGAAATTAAGTTTTGCAGATAAACAAATATCAACTTCTACAACTTCTGACGGAAATCTGTGGACAAATAATCGCTTCATCAACTTGAAATGCAGACTAATAATAAAATCTTTTAACCATGAAATTAGTTGCATTGAAGACTCAGCCCTCAAGTTTACAGCCATGAGATAAGACGGACATTTCTGTTTATGTTTAATGATTCTGATTAATATCACTCACTATAAACAGCTGTATCTAAAGGGCTGAATTACAGAACTAGCATATACAACAGAATGATAAACGGGTGAGTAGCTGCAGGTTGATGCTCCCTCATCCTGTGAGGCTGCAGGTTTTCATGTGTTCCACCAAAACTCTCATTTATTCCAATGAGCAACCACAGTGATGAGTCACAGCATCTGGGATTTGATTCAAACACAGCTGTAGATGCAGGACACGTGCAGCCAAATAACAAGCACATTTAAATGTAATAATAAAGTCATGTTATTATCCACCAGCCCAGTAAACTGCTTATAGACTGGGACACCAGCACCGGCTCTCAAACTGGTCTCCTGTGGTTGCAACTAGCAGCAGCAGCTCACGACTGGGAGACAGTGAGTTTCATATCTTATAGAAAAAGACATGATGACGCCTGGACTTCCTCCAGCTTCTGAGACTCAGAAGCTGGAGGAAGTTCAGGTTAGTGACACTTCATCACCAGCGCTGACACAGCAGAGCCTCAGAAACACATATAATGAAACATGCTGGTTGTGTAGAGCTTCAAATTGTCAACTACAATGACACTTAAATTCTATCAAGCTGCATCAAATCACACACACACACACACACATCAGCCCTGTACACACGTCTGATACCTTTCATCCAGATCCATTTACTACTTCTTTATTTATGTATTTATTATTATTTGCAATGTTACAGAAAGTTTTTGTTCCCTGAGCAACACCTCGTTGCTCAGATGAAAGTTTAACCTCCTCTTAGAGTTCATAAAATAATTCATGATTGTTTATAACTATAACAATTGGTTAATTATATATAAGTAACTGTAATATGAGAAATAATATTGTGGTATTTTGGGGTTTATTGCCCAAACTAGTAGAGAAACTGAGTCCAGCTCACTCCTTCACTAAGAGTCCACTGTCTCACTATGAAACCACATTTAAGATCCTGAATTAGATTTGGATCTGCACCAAATTACACACACCGGCATCATGTTTGAATTATATTGAATTTATTGAATTGTATTTGCTTGGCTCCCTTCACGAGTCTGAGCTCTAACCTGAGCAGGAGGGATGTGAACCTGCTGACTTGCTGCAGAGGATCAAGAGAAACTGGGTCTCAGGAGCAGAGCCACTGAATAATGAAGCTCACACACATCACCTCTTAAAGAGACCGACGTGCACGTGAGAGAATGTAACGTGCACATCCCTCCCCTGCTGACTACACTACTGTTCATATTTAATTTAGTTTCCTCTCTTTAGATTTTTTTTCTATTTATAAACAAATACACTGCAGCAAATTCCTTGTGTGTGTAAAACCTGCTCGACAACAAAACCCCAGATCCGGACTCACAGAAAGACACACAACAGACACACACATCAGAGCTTTCACCGCGGTCCTGAGTCTCACCGGGACGGTCCAGCTCACACAGACAAAACCCGCCATCATTAATGTAATGAGACCCGGTGACATGAGGCGTCCTCATTCAGGGAGAAGACCTGTGGGACGCAGCCTCATCACAGTGAATCAGGCTAATGAGCAGATTAACACCAGAGGACTTTTCACTAAGCTTGTTGCTTTCTGGGCTTTTAGAGCGAAATGTAAAGACTGAGAGAAACACAGAGAAGCTTTTTGAGCTTTGAGGCTAAAGTCAGTAAAACGTCCTGAACAGAACGACGACAGGGAGAAGAGGATGAGAAGAGGATGAGAGGGGGATGAGAAGAAGATGAGAAGAGGATGAAAAGAGGATGAGAAGAGGATGAGAAGAGGATGAGAAGAGGATGAGAAGAGGATGAGAAGAGGGTGAGAAGAGGATGAGAAGAGGATGAGAGGGGGATGAGAAGAGGATGAGAAGAGGTTTGAGAAGAGGATGAGAAGAGGATGAGAAGAGGATGAGAAGAAGATGAGAAGAGGATGAGAAGAGGATGAGAGGGGGATGAGAAGAGGATGAGAAGAGGATGAAGCCATGTTTGACTTAACTCTTATAAAACAACATCATTTAGCACAACAAGGATTTGGTTAAAGCTGAATGACATTAACACAACCAGTGACTCATCATACGTTTACTTTTTAAAACTAAAAACTCTCTGACAACACACTTGTTTTAGGTCGTACACTACTTTTCATGATGCATTATGGGAAACAATGAGTGAACCATATATGGAAATGAGAATTTCACTGAGATCCGGACACCAACATGTTGAACTCTCTACGTAGGGATGGGTTAGTGACACAGCCAGAGATTTGTGGAATTAGTAGATTGATATATATAAATAATAAGCCTGCGTCTCCTTCAGCAGCGGCTGAAGCTCAGACCAACTAAATGTCTGTGATGCCTTTGGGGAACGTGGGAAACCGTATAATTACAACCTCAGTAAAACAAATCCTCAGTTTGACTCAAATGATGAAACTCAATAATGAGGAAACTGAATAATGAGGAAACAAACATTCGATTGTGTCTGAACACGACAAGTGACTGATCACAGAGTAGCAGCTTGTTAGTTGTGAGACGATATTTACCTGAAGTGAACCTGTCACCTTCTGGATTTAATTTCATAAAAATCTAAATCATCCTCGGACAGATATTCATTACCCGATTCTAGAAATTGAATTTGCACTGCGGTGCATCTCCTGGTTTTAACCAGTGATGGAATTACTAGTCCAGTGTGTAGATGTTGTGTAGCTGCTGTGTAGCTGTGGGCTGTTTCCTCCATAAAACCCCAAAACCTCTGGAAATAAAGGTTAATAACATGAGGTCAAACCCATTTAAACACAATCTCCTGCAGAGGTGCTGCTAATCAAAATCCTTCTAGGTGCAGCATGAAAACCTGAGCTGCATATGCACAACCACACACACACACACACACACTAGATCTCTGACGCAGACACACACTCTCGTTGGAACCCTTCAGGTATGAACTATGCATGTGTTGGTTGCAGAGTCGGCTCGGAGTTAAGATGCTGACGAGCTCAGGAGACGACGAGGAGTCGGGCTCAGAATGTGGATTTGATGCTTTTCAAGCTACAGGAGAGAAAAAGCTTTTCCAATGGAAAAAATGTGTTGGGCTACAATATTTTTCATAAAAATACTTGATGGATCAGTATCTATATTTATCAATCAGGATGGAAACTCAAGATAAACTGGATTGATAGACAAGTTCATATTTACGACCATAGATGGATCCATTTTCTTCCACTTTCCACAAATGAAGCCAAAACATCTTGTTGATTATAAACATAAAACATATAAACATTTCCTCCTACACTACAGAGTGTGTGTGGTTCTTTCCTCAGAGTAGATTCAGTCTCTGATCACGTGGAGCTGATGAGAAACATTTTGTTATTTGTGAAGATCAATTTAATGACTTTAAACTGGATTCTATTAATATAACTAAGATATTTGGAAGGAAAAATATCACTTGCACTTCTGATTTATTTCTGGGATGAACTTAAACTCGTTAAGCTCAAAGGATTTAACAACAGGAGACAAAACTTCAGTGGATTACTTCTCTAAATCTGCCGTACAAAATTTACAGAAGGTAAATAATGGGCTGGATTAACTTAATCCACCAAGAGAATTCAGAAACATTTAGTCTGCTTATTATTCTCTTCTCTGTTGAATCTGCTCGTGTCCTCAGCGACTCTGTTCCCACCTTGTTAAACTTTTGGATTATCACTTTCACTCTGCAGAGAACCGAGCGGCTCCATTACCAGAACCACTCAGCAGCAGAAGGGGCTTCGCCGCGCTGACCCGGTATAAAGGCTGCAGTTATCGTGCATATTAATGAGGACAGATACATTATGCAAATTTGAACAGGAGTTAATTATGTAGAAAATTGTCTGTGGGCTGATAAGAGCTTCTGTCGTACATGGAACTGCATGAGTGAGCATTTATTGTGTGTATGGGCACGGACGTGTGTGTGTGTGTGTGTGTGTGTGAGTATTTTACTTCATCACATTTGACCTCACTTATAAGCCGTCGCTCCGCTAATTGTTTCACTGCCCTTTATTCCAACATTTAAAGGATAATACCAACGTTATTTCCTTACCTTGGAATTTCATTCCCCCAAAGAGTCGGAAATCAAGTCCTCAGTAAATGTAGCTCCGTCACAATCACTGTTACTGAGACTGAGGTCTGTGAGTTTACATGTTTCAGTCCTGATGACATCAGGGTCAGAAGAAGAAGAAGAAGAAGAAGAAGAAGAAGAAGAAGAAGAAGAAGTAGAAGAAGAAGAAGAAGAAGAAGAAGAAGAAGAGCTGTGATTGGACAGTGTGTTGGGTTCATGTGAGGCCTGTGTCGACTCAGTGGTAATTACATGCTCCAGATATTATGAGAAAACATTTTAACGGTTCTTCCTGCGTCGTGTCCCTCGAATTTCAGAAAATTCATTTCAGCGAGAGCGTGAAGACAAAATCACCCGAAGGAAGAATGAGGAGTAAAATCACTACAGTGAATTATTTATTCCTCTCAATACAGCCGCTGTCATTCAGATGTTAGACAGATGTTACTCCACATGTGATGGATGTTACTACACATGTGACAGATGTTACTCCACATGTGACAGATGTTTCTCCACATGTGAGAGATGTTACTCCACATGTGAGAGATGTTACTCCACATGTGAGAGATGTTACTCCACATGTGACACGTTACTCCACATGTGATTGATGTTACTACACATGTGATTGATGTTACTCCACATGTGAGAGATGTTACTCCACATGTGAGAGATGTTACTCCACATGTGAGAGATGTTACTCCACATGTGATGGATGTTACTCCACATGTGAGAGATGTTACTCCACATGTGAGAGATGTTACTCCACATGTGATGGATGTTACTCCACATGTGAGAGATGTTACTCCACATGTGACGGATGTTACTCCACATGTGACGGATGTTACTCCACATGTGAGAGATGTTACTCCACATGTGAGAGATGTTACTCCACATGTGAGAGAGGTTACTACATATGTGATGGATGTTACTACACATGTGAGAGATGTTACTCCACATGTGATGAATGTTACTACACATGTGAGAGATGTTACTACACATGTGAGAGATGTTACTCCACATGTGAGAGATGTTTCTCCACATGTGAGAGATGTTACTCCACATGTGAGAGATGTTACTCCACATGTGAGAGAGGTTACTACACATGTGATGGATGTTACTCCACATGTGACGGATGTTACTCCACATGTGAGAGAGGTTACTACACATGTGATGGATGTTACTACACATGTGAGAGATGTTACTCCACATGTGATGAATGTTACTACACATGTGAGAGATGTTACTACACATGTGAGAGATGTTACTCCACATGTGAGAGATGTTACTCCACATGTGAGAGATGTTACTCCACATGTGAGAGATGTTACTCCACATGTGAGAGAGGTTACTACACATGTGATGGATGTTACTCCACATGTGACGGATGTTACTCCACATGTGAGAGATGTTACTCCACATGTGATGGATGTTACTCCACATGTGAGAGATGTTACTCCACATGTGAGAGATGTTACTCCACATGTGAGAGATGTTACTCCACATGTGATGGATGTTACTCCACATGTGAGCGATGTTACTCCACATGTGAGAGATGTTACTCCACATGTGAGAGATGTTACTCCACATGTGAGAGATGTTACTCCACATGTGAGAGAGGTTACTCCACATGTGACAGATGTGACTCCATGTGTGAGAGATGTTACTCCACATGTGAGAGAGGTTACTACACATGTGATGGATGTTACTACACATGTGAGAGATGTTACTCCACATGTGATGAATGTTACTACACATGTGAGAGATGTTACTACACATGTGAGAGATGTTACTCCACATGTGAGAGATGTTACTCCACATGTGAGAGATGTTACTCCACATGTGAGAGATGTTACTCCACATGTGAGAGATGTTACTCCACATGTGAGAGATGTTACTCCACATGTGAGAGATGTTACTCCACATGTGATGGATGTTACTCCACATGTGACGGATGTTACTCCACATGTGAGAGATGTTACTCCACATGTGATGGATGTTACTCCACATGTGAGCGATGTTACTCCACATGTGAGAGATGTTACTCCACATGTGAGAGATGTTACTCCACATGTGATGGATGTTACTCCACATGTGAGAGAGGTTACTCCACATGTGACAGATGTGACTCCATGTGTGAGAGATGTTACTCCACATGTGAGAGATGTTACTCCACGTGTGAGAGATGTTACTCCACATGTGAGAGATGTTACTCCACATCTGAGAGATGTTACTCCACATGTGAGAGATGTTACTCCACATGTGAGAGATGTTACTCCACATGTGATGGATGTTACTACACATGTGAGAGATGTTACTCCACATGTGAGAGATGTTACTCCACATGTGAGAGATGTTACTCCACATGTGAGAGATGTTACTCCACATGTGAGAGATGTTACTCCACATCTGAGGGATGTTACTCCACATGTGAGCGATGTTACTCCACATGTGACGGATGCTACTCCACATGTGAGCGATGTTACTCCACATGTGATGGATGTTACTCCACATGTGAGAGATGTTACTCCACATGTGATGGATGTTACTCCACATGTGACGGATGCTACTCCACATGTGAGCGATGTTACTCCAGATGTGATGGATGTTACTCCACATGTGAGAGATGTTACTCCACAAGTGAGAGATGTTACTCCACATCTGAGAGATGTTACTCCACATGTGAGAGATGTTACTCCACATGTGATGGATGTTACTCCACATGTGACGGATGCTACTCCACATGTGAGCGATGTTACTCCAGATGTGATGGATGTTACTCCACATGTGAGAGATGTTACTCCACAAGTGAGAGATGTTACTCCACATGTGAGAGATGTTACTCCACATGTGAGAGATGTTACTGCACATGTGAGAGATGTTACTCCACATGTGAGAGATGTTACTCCACATGTGACGGATGTTACTCCACATGTGAGAGATGTTACTCCACATGTGATGGATGTTACTCCACATGTGAGAGATGTTACTTCACATGTGAGAGATGTTACTCCACATGTGACGGATGTTACTCCACATGTGAGAGATGTTACTCCACATGTGATGGATGTTACTCCACATGTGAGAGATGTTACTCCACATGTGAGAGATGTTACTCCACATGTGAGAGATGTTACTCCACATGTGATGAATGTTACTACACATGTGAGAGATGTTACTCCACATGTGAGAGATGTTACTCCACATGTGAGAGATGTTACTCCACATGTGATGAATGTTACTACACATGTGAGAGATGTTACTCCACATGTGATTGATGTTACTCCACATGTGAGAGAGGTTACTCCACATGTGATGGATGTTACTACACATGTGACGGATGTTACTCCACATGTGAGAGATGTTACTCCACATGTGAGAGATGTTACTCCACATGTGAGCGATGTTACTCCACATGTGACGGATGTTACTCCACATGTGACGGATGTGGTTGAACTGTGCTGAAGGAATAAATCACACTGAACTGTTTAAATGTGATGTTCATTCTTCTTGATATGACTCACAAACAGCATCAGCCTGTGGAGACACTCACTGAACTAGGTATTCATTCAACATGCAGATAATAAAACATGTAACAGTAGACTGGTCGTCTGAAAGGATCCATTATCCTCATTTCCAGCTCTGACGCATATTCTTATTCTGGGAGCTGTGCATGATTCACAGTTAAAAAAAGTGCTCATTTATTTCAAACTGCTGATGAGGAGCTGTGGCTGACATAAGGAATAGAAACAGAAAACTGAATCTGTGTGAATCTGAAATCTGGATTAGAGAGCAGCTGGAGACCTGTAAACCTGGATATTGTTTCATAATGAATCCGCCCGACGGCCTCAGGCCCGGTATCCACACACTGATCTAGATCTGAATCTGGTAAATGGTCAATATTTACAGTATTTACAGCATTAATCCGTTTACACAAGCAGTCACGTAGTGCTTCTGCACTCAGTGGATTTTCAACAGATTTTGAATGATAAAGCATGAGGCAGAAACAAAGAGCCGGATAACTCAGTAAACATTAAACCCATTAGCAGGTTGTTGTGGGACATAACTGTGGAGCTATATTCAGAATCTGTCATAATCCACATATAGACATTTCTCTATAGAGTCCCTGTGCTCCTGTTAATGCACCAAGATGCAAAGTGAACTGAACATAAACGCCTGTATAGTTATTACATGTATTTATGTATCGCACATGTATCGCTGAGTATGTTAAATGACTTTAATACCAGTCGAGTGAACGTGGGCTGTTTAACGACTGCATCAGGAAATCTGATTAATAATCTGCATTATCTACATTTACCTGAATGTTTGAAACCTTTATGGACGACTGTGCATCATCGTTATCTGCAGCTACATCCCCAGCAGTTGAAAAGGTCAGTGGGCTGAGGATCCAAGTGACAGACCCACACCCGGAAAGAGCATTTTTATGCCGAGTCTGTGTCTCTAGGGAGATGTCAGTAAATAAAGTTATAAAAATAAAACCTCCAATAATCTGCGGCTGAGTCTCTGCTCCCACGGCTGTCAGTCATGAAGCTGCAGCTAAGAGCAGGAGACGTCCTCCATCACACTTCATCCATAGAGTGTCAACGGTAATCCTGCTGCCACACACACACACACACACACACACACACACACCAATATGTCGTCTTCTGAAAAGTTTCTGCAAAACTTCTGCAAATGATAAAATAAAATAAATTCCACCACAAACATTGCGTAACTCTAAAAGTTTAACTAAACTCATCTCTCTGCAGAAACCTGCAGTTTGTCCAGAACATTATTCTGATTCCTGTTGGCGACGCCAAATCTCGCAAAACAGCAATTAATCAACAGAACCAGAATACGGTCCAGCAGCACATCACTACTGTCAGAAGCAGACGCTGCGTTTCTGTCAAAACCTCCAACACGTAGCAGCCGACGAGGGTCGAGGTGTGGACGACATCGAGCTGAGTGCTCACAACGAAGTGTGAATATTTGCACAATCGGTTTCCTTTCTCTCGTTTGTGCGTCACGTTACTGATTACGACACCGTGTGTGTAACCTTGTCAGAGTGGGCAGTTTCCAGTCTATGAGCAGACTCACACACTCAGGAGATGGAGATAACCTTGTACAGTGTTAGTACACAAGTGGTTGTGGTTGTGTATCAGACTCTGATTTGTTTCCAACAAACCGAGCTCCAGCTGATTTATTCATTGGAACCACACAGAGGGTTGTTGTTGTCGTCCGGGTCGGAGGAATCCGTCTGCTGGACGTGAAACATGAAAACAGCAATCGAGTTAAAGAGAACTCAGATTTCATTTCTGATGATTGATGCATCTGAACAGGAGATTAAAAAAAATCAATAGAAGCTTTCTGTCTTTATTTGAAAATCCACAGTGACAATAAAGTAGAAAACTCCAGTGGATCAACATCTGGATAATGTTTCTGCACCAACACAGCATTAGATTGACTTCTTCAAAGGCAATGTGTGTGTGTGTGTGTGTGTGTGTGTGTGTGTGTGTGTGTTTGTGTGTGTGTGTCTGTGTGTGTGTCCGTGCAGAGAGAGTGAGAGACTCAGAGTGCCATTCAGTGTCAGGCTGCAGCAGCACTCTGAAACAAAGCCTTTAGAGTTGTGCGTGACCGGCTGAAAGGAAGCGAGGGACCACAGAGTGAACGAGTGACAGAGAAAACAAGTGTGAGAGAGAGAGAGAGAGAGAGAGAGAGAGAGAGAGAGAGAGAGAGAGAGAGAGAGGCACAAACACACATGAAGAAGCAGCACTTAGTCAGATCCACACACACATGCAGGAATCTCTTCCCTGTGAATCACGCATATGTGAGACCGGGCCCCGAACCAGTGACCACATGTAAACTGGTCTCTGGAATAACATCCCAGCTCCTCAACATGTTGCATCGTTGTAAAATCCAGAATTTAACTGAGCAGCTGTTAGACACTTTCTAGATTCTTCATGTTGTGTTCGACATTGGGAGCCGAGGCTGATGCTGGTGTGTTTTCTTCAGGAAGGTGGTCATGTGACAGGAGCCTGACCAATCAGCAAAGGCAGTGACTGAAAAGAACCAATCATCAAAAAGCTGAGCATCTGCGTCATCGAACATCCAAGTTTCTGTTCATCCAGACTGAAACAGGAACCAGCAACGTTTACAAACTTCTCCTTCTCTTTAACTTTGAGCTTCAGCAGAGTTGATGAGTTTGGAGTTATTAATCGTTTAAGTTAAAATGACTTTGACATTCTTCCTCAGCCTCCGTCTTAGTCTCATCTCTCTCTCTGAATCTCCCTTGAATCGATGTCGTGTCCGTGAGGGCTCTGTACGTCTGTCTGTCACTTCTGATGAACCCTCACACATACTATCTTAGTGAGGACACTCATTGGCATAGTGCATTCCCTAGCCCCTTACCCTAACCATCCAAACTCAATGCCTCACCCTCACCCTAACCCTTAACCTAATTCTAACCCTTAAACCAAGTCTCAACCCCCAAACAGTCCATTAGAGGGGTCGAAAAGTGAGGACCAGACAAAATGTCCTCACTCTGTAGGTAATAGACTCAAACTGGTCCTCACATAGATAGCAGAATAAGAGCAACACACACACACAGAGGCTAATCCCTGAGCCAGACGGTCAGATGTAGAAATGAAGAAGAGCATCAGTTTCAAGAAGAAAAGAGAGAAACAAGGTTAAAGGTGAAGAAACGTCTGGATTTTCATTTCCCACAGAACCGTTAATGGCGTCTGGTCGTGACCTTTGAATGGCGGCTGATGGACGCCTTCATTTCCCGCTGCAGGTTCTGTCGCCCTGAGCACTGAAAGGTTACTGTGGTCCACCTGTGAAGCCCAAAATGAAAAGTATGTTTCCAGCTCTATTAAAGTGGCTGGAGAGATAAGGTCAGATGTTCTGATGAGTAAGGGTCGCCTGTTAAAGCCAAGTGAGCATCTCACTGCTCTTATCTTGTTTCTGCTGTTAGAGGAATCTGATGCTCACATCCTCACTGAGACAAAACCACATCATCAGTTTACATCACTGGTCCTGACTTCTGTTTGTTTACTGCTCGATCGGAACTTTGATAAAAAACTTTCTGTCGTGCGCTGCAACAAAACCTGAACTTCTCCTCTGGGGCTCAGCAAAGTTTTTAAGATCCTGAATTGAGCTGGATTCATGTGAGACATTAGCAACTTTAAAAAATAAACTGTGTCCTGAAGTAAGTGTTTCTTTCCGTGACGTGTTATAAAAGTTTTGTGTGAAAGTTCTGCAAAGTTAAAAACAAAAACTTCTGAAACATCTCATCAGTAGTCCGACAGGTTTAAAGAGTTTTCTGAACATTAGAACATGAGAACATTTAACACTTATTAAAATGATCAGAATTTACTTCCTTTGAATAAAAACGTATCTTTCTGGGACTTTAAATAATATAAAGATGATTCTTTACTCTAGTAAATAATCAGTCTTGTAGTGTTTCTCATAAGAGTCTTCAGATCACTACATATTCTTATATATTTATATATTTTATTTTTTATATAAAATTTATATCTGTTGTTTTTATATAGATATATTTTATTGTACTATCCACTCTAGCAGCACAAGAACACTTTCCTACTGGACACTGACACAATCACATCATGCATTCCTGTATCTGTAAATATGTTCTCTGTATGTGATTTATGTGATTTATGATTTATGTGATTTATGTATGTATGTCAGTGATGTGTTTAAGTGTACAAGCTACTGGATGATCTGAATTTCCCACTGGATTAATATAGTATCCATCTATCTATCTATCTATCTATCTATCTATGTATCTATCTATCTATCTATCTATCTATCTATCTATCTATCTATCTATCTATCAACATGAATCCAGGGGAGTAGCACTGATTGAACTGCTCTACATCCACGTCTCTCCTCATCACTTTCTTTATTAAACAGCAGCAGCTCAATGCAAGAAGCTCAGAAACAATTTCATCAGTTTTAATAACGTTACAGTAAAGATGTTTAAACCGTTAAATCATAAAATCAGAGAACACTATGATATCGCATCACGTTATTATTTTACTTCCTGCTGAACATAATCAATTTGAATATAACCACATGAAAATAATCCAGCTCGCCAGGTTTAAAACAAACCTGATAAACAACTCTGTCTCAGGCACCCCCCCCCCCCTCCACCCCCCACCCCACCCAGAGCGACTGGAGCAAGACGGTATCACACTGAGGGGGGGTGAAAAACCAGCAGCCTCAGAAGAACAGTGGGAACCAAGTGACAAAACAACAGTTACTGCCTTCACCCCATTTCAGTTTATTTTAGATTTCCCAGCGAAGGGCGAGTAAAGTGTGTGCGACTGAAGAAAAGAGCTAAACAAGAAGAGTGACACAGCAGGAGGGAGCAGAGGAAACTGTCCGAGTCCTCTACACCTGAACGCTCCATCGAGCCCCCCCCCCCCCCCCCCCCCCCGACACCAGCACGGCATCGTGGTTTAAAATAACCACGATGGTTCTGTGGACGTCAGCACGTGTCAAAGAAAGTTTGGGAAAGAGGAGTTGGCCCTCTGTGAAGATGCTGAACATGAGTTTCTGCAGTTTCACCAAATCCCACAGAGTGAGACATCGCAGTGTTTTCACTTCTATGAACTAAACTTTGATCCTTATTATACAAGGTAAGAAGGGAAATGACTTCTACAAGCTTCAACCTGAGCTGCTCTCAGCTCTGAGCTCATCCAGACGTGGATCTCTCGTGTCACAAGGCTCGGGGGGGGCACATCTACGTCTGGTGAAACTGCTGTAATCATTATTGTCAAGCGGAAATCTCTGAAAATAAACGATTATATAACAATTGTTTTAATATTCTGCTAAAATGAACTACAACTAAATCAGTGGAAGCTTTGGTCCTTTGAAACGACACAGCAGGGGGTCGTGTGTCCCAGTCTGTCTCCAGCTCCTCGTGGTGTCTCCAGGGCTCGTCTCAAAGTCTCCTGATGTGATTACACTGACCAGACTCGTCCTCTCGTCCCTCTACAATCTGCTCTCTTCTCTTCTCTTCTCCCTCCACCAGAACAGTTTGACTTCCCAGAGGCTGCTGCAGATCTGGTTTGTACCTTTTCCTCCACGGTTCATTTGCACGTCGACCATCAAGGTCATTCAGATTCACTGAAACAAGCCCGATGCTCAATTAAAGACAGATTCGGATCCTAATCCGCCAAACGCTGACTTTGTGAAATGAAGCTTTCGGCCACAGGGAGCAGATCCAACCTGAGCTCAATGTTTAGAATCCATCAGAGCAGCTGCTGGTCCATTCAATCACCAAACATCAATACGTTTACTCCTAAATCTGAAAATACAAACTTAATTTCCCCCAAACTCCTCAGACTCCACAGAATCAAACCAGCTCATGTTTAACATTTCCACTTAATTCATGAATCACTTTATGAAATGTTGTTCTGACAGCGAGTTCATTGAACACGGCGTCTGCAGCCGATATGAAAGTGCTGCTAACAGAGGTCACTCCAACACGCTGTGGCTGCAGAACAAAGTGTTGTTATCAGGAAGAGCAGACAGACGCTGGTGCAGGCAGGCGGCCAGATAAGAGCATCGAACCCCCGACACAATACAAGGCACAGAACAAAACACCCGCTCACGCTGCCACACGGAGGGGGCGCCCCGGTTTCACTTTTAAATCCTTAATAAGAATCAGAATAGGGTTTCACCATCTGCAGGTTGGAAAGGACGCCATCAGCAAATCCTAAGGTCTCTCTTGTGCTTGTTTGTGTGTGTGTGTGTGTGTCTGTGTGTGTGCGACCACAGAGGTGTCTAGCCATACTGAATATTAACAGCAGTAACCAGAGCCTGTGTTATTCTGGTTTAACAGTGACCAGCGGCCCCGAGGGTCACGACCTCTGCTCTGACCCGAGCGACTCAGTCTGGGACAACAGAAGAAGAGAAGAATCGGCCTACAGGCAAAAAATGTTACGCTACAAATCCCATTCAGGACTCGGAGAAAATACTCTATGAATTATTCACTGCACAGTACGACTTAGGATAAAGAATGACTGCAGTATAAAAGTCCTACCCCCCCTCAGGTCACACTCATTTTCACTTTCTGGAGCAGACGTTGAGCTGAAGTGAGACGGCAGAAGTTAAACGTGCCCTGTGGAGATCTGCAGCGTAAACAACAGCTTGGTTTGCATTTTAATTTTCTCACTGAAACACATTGTGCTGTTATTACGGCCTCTCAGACCCGAGGATGAGGTCACCTGAGAGTGTGACCTCATCAACCTGACAGGGTTGTTTGTATAGTTTCAGGTTTTTAAATACATTTTGTTATTTCCACCTTTTACAGCATAAAATCAGTGGCGGAGGAAGAACTCAAAGATTTTACTTCGGTAGAAGTACAAATAAATGGGTAAAATGAACTTGAGTAACAGTAGAAGTACTGGATTCATATTTCTACTTTACCTGCAGCCGTGTGTCGGTTGCTTGTTTTTCACATGTGCTGTTTGTCTGCTACTGTTTATGAAATACCTGCAGGAGCGGAAGATGCACGGCTTCATACTGGGTAGTACTGGTATCCATTTGAGTACAAGGGACTTCTTTCATACTAGGAAGTAAAATCATATTTTTGGCCATATTCAAATCAAAGCGGATATGTAACGTTCCTCTGCAGAACATGTTGTGGAACCGAGAAGCTACATATTTTGCATTGGAAATATAAAGTGATATTAATTAGAATCTTGTGCATTTAATAAAAAACTGCTCTTTGTGTATATTTATTTCTTGTACATTCAGCCTTTGACAGACAAATTATGAATATGACCCTCCTAAGTGGGTTGGAAGAGGTCAGGGTGCTAGATCTCGATTTACATTTGGAATTAAAAAGTGATCTTAGGCTCGAAAAGGTTGGTGACCACTGACTTAAAGGGAAAACTGCAGAGGTCAGAGGTCACATGAGATTATACTGCATCTTATCTAACACACAAAGAGCTGCACTGACGACCATATGGCCACACACACACACACACACACACACACATTTCAGCTTATCCACACAACAGGATACAGCAGCGTAAATTTCCCATTTAAACTCGTACACACAGCAAAGTCTTCCAGCGGTTTAATGGAGACTATTCCCAGTGAGCCGAGCGTTTTCATGATGGTTTATAAGCCTCTTAGAAAGACATGATGGAAACTCCACTCTCTGTCCAGCAGCAGAACCAGAGCCTGCAACACTGGAGCAGCATGATAATGAGCTTTCAGTGAAGCGTTAGATTACAGTGAGTAGAGGATAATTAATAGAGTACTTATTGGGCTCCTAGAGTATATATATGTAGTATATATAGATGAACATCTGTGTATTTAATTACTGAAAATATATTAAATACTGTTGGTTACTGTGGTGTAATTACAAGGTGACGGGGCAGAAATAATAATTTATATTTCAATTTATTTTTAAGGAGATTGTACTATTAATAATTTACACTCACAGTGAACTCAGAGTCTCAGAGGAACCTGACCCCAATCTGCTCGTGTTGAGGAGGAAACACGGGAGAACAGAACTCCACAGAGAGAGAGGCCTTGGCAGAGCTGGGATTCAAACTGGCAACCGAAATCACTAATTTAGTTTTAACACAGTTTTCATCCTTACATTGTGGATGTTGCTCGGTCCTGCTGTGAGGCTGCAGGGGGACGATGGTCATCACTGCTCAATGAGACTGAATCATGGCACACCAGCCACAGTCTCATATTATCTATCAGGGGCTGTATTTATTTTCAAATTTAATAGATTTTCTCTGGGCTCCAGTTTGTTTAGGAGCAATGATTGTTCCCAGCATCAGGCCACCTTGTTAAAGAGTCTGAAACATCAATTTGCAGCATCCTGCAGGAGCCGGTGTGTGATTTTTCAATTAATTAAAGTTAAATGATGAAACTGCTGCTGCTGCTGAGGGCGAAGAAAATATATCAGACTGTGGAATAACCAAGATCCTGCTGTTACCAAGTAAACACACACACACACACACACACGCACACACACACACACACACACATACACAACCACACACACACACACACACACTTTAAAGAAATGGATCCATTTCAAATTATGTCTCCACCCACATACGTCAACACATTCTTTAACATCATATAGATCCCACACAAATGTCAAGTCCTATGGTCGTCTCACTTCATTGTTTATATATATATATATATATATATATATATATATAATATTATATTAATCTATAACTTTGCCTTCAAAGCGAAACATCCACCAAACAAATCATCACAAAGCTCCTGAGAGATTTCAAACACTCTCACTGCGTTCGGTCTTGTACACAGTATCGTTGTGTCTTTTCTCTTGTTGTGGGTCTGAATGTGTTTTGTGTAACAGCGATGACGCACCGGGTTTAATCTGCTGCCGCCTTCATTCAGTCGAGTCTGAGCTCCGGCCTCAGGATGAAGGGGAGTGGGCGAGACTGAGAGAGAGAGAGACTGAAAGTAAGAGAGAAACACACACAGGGACATACACACACGGACACACACCTCCTACATCAGGACAACAGCCAATAGGAGGACAGCTGGCAACACAGTTCCTGGAATCAGACCAATGACAGTACGTGGGTGCATCATGTCCGCTGGTGCATGTGTAAATAAACTGAATGTACATTGAGATGTTTGAGTCTTATCAACCACTGAGAGGATTTCACGCCACACGTCACATTCACTTATTCATAAGCATATATATATCAACAGCAGTTTTTTCTATTTGAGGTCCGGTGTCTTGCTGAAGGATTCTTCAGGACACTGACCAGTCAGACTCAAAATGGAACATGTTTGTACGATATAAGACATTTCTCTGTGCCACAGTTAAATCCTGAAACTCACTCACTCTGTTTATATCCATAGGACACGATCTGAGACATTTAAAAACTGAAAAGACGCTCCCTCACTCCTTTCTCTCTCACAACAGCTTGAATCCATGATGACATCCTGCATCTGTATTCTGAGGCCGCTCGTCTCAGACGCCTCAGCAGCTTCTGTCTCGTCCTCACGGGACCTCGTCAAGCTCGTGGACTCGTCCTGCACTGATTGGTTTGGCTCAGAGGACCTGCTGCTGCTCCTCACACTTTATTATAAATAATATGAATAAATGTATTTGAAATGCAAATCCAAAAAGAGCCCACAGTCAACACATCCCTAAAAACAGTCACAAAGATATATGGTGAGATATATTATAACACAACGCTGAGCTGGAGCGTAAATTAAACCTTATATCCTTGGTCATGTTTACAGGCCTGATTCCAGATGTGCAGACAGAGGCCACAGACTCACCTGATGTTCACAGCTGCAGAATGAACATCAGTCTCTTCTGTAACGTTACACTGATGCTGCATGGAGCCAGATGACATCACTAACCACTAATAACTCTCTTTCTCCTGCTCTCCGTCCCCGGGGAGAGAGAGGACAGGCATGAGAGGACACATTTACTGTCAATCACACACCGCTGTAGAGTGGAGGGGGGAGGGGGGGGGGGGGGCTGACAGGTGGAGGCAGGGAGTGGAAGAGCAAAGAACAGAGATGAAGGAGATGGTAACTGCATTATCTCCTCAGCATCAAATGTGTTCTTAAAACTGGTTTTAAGCTGTGGCCAACCTGCAGCTTGGATTTCTACAACGTCTTCAAATTCAGAAATTTGTGCCTGAGCCCAGGAAGACCTAAGTATGTTCTATCTGACTTGGACCCTTCCATCATCTAAATTATAAAGTGTTAATTCCCTTTGGAACATTGGCTGATCGGTTGAGTTGAAGCATGAAGCTCGAGCTTTGGAAAAACAGTTTGTCACCACAGCGCAATGAAGGGGGCCGAGAAGGATCCTCCCGTGTGTCGGCTGAATGAGCAGGAGCCTTCGAATTGAAAGTCTAGTTCCACTGCTGTGACCCAGTCTGCCTCTGAACTGAAACCGGATTCTGACTGGTCACCACCTGTTAGTTACAGCTGCAGATTTCCATCTGTCAGTGGGAACACACTTATTCAATCCAGAAAGATAAAGTGTGAGGGAAGAAGCAATTTGACGCACAGCAGCGACATCTGTTCACCCTCAGCCTCAAGCTCCAAGAGCAACTGTGTCCGTGTCGGATGGAGATGATAACACGCCTCAAATCCTCCAGCTCAACATTTCTCACTTCAGATTTTAAACATCCACAGTCATTTCCCAGATGGGATAAGATTCAGTGCAAAGGAAATTCAGACTTCAAACTTCTGTGTCAGAAGTGAAGATGAAGAACACGAGGAGTCAATCAGGCTGCGGTCAGTGAGTGGGCACCTTCATCTCCGCTGTGCCGTTAAACCAACACCAGAACGTCTCCGAGAGGCAAAAAGCACAGCTCGCCAAAACCCACGGTCCAATCAGAGAAGATCCGGCTCACACAAGAGCTCGCCAGGCTCGTCCACGCTGCACCGACACCTCGGATTCACACCGACAGGCGGAGGAGGCAAGTGACAGAGCTTCAGAGGCCGGAGTGGAGAACATGATGGGAGGAAAAAAGAGCAGTTAGAAGAGCGGAGGGCAGAGGAGGAGAGAGTAGTGACAGAAAGAAAATAAAGGATGATAGAGGACGAGCAAGACAAAAGGTAAAAATTAGCTTAAAAACAAGAGCCATTTAAAATAGAGACCCTAAAGGAAAGAAAAGAACAGTAGGACGAAGAGGAAACAAAGGATGGAGGGGAAAGGAGGAGATAGAGAATGCAAAGAAGAACACGGTGGAAGACGAGAATAGCAAAATAAGGGATGATGGAGGACGAGCCAAAAGACAAGACAAAAGGTAAAACTGAGATAAAGGAAAGAAAAGAGCAGTAAGAAGACTAGAGCGGAGGGCAGAGGAGGAGGTAGAGAATGCAAAGAAGAACACGGAGGAAGACGAGAATAGGGATGATGGAGGATGAAGAAAGGAGGGAAAACTGTGGAAAATGGCCGACAATGAGCCGATGAAGGAATGAAATGATGAAGGATGGAATGGGAGGAGTGAAGAAGAGAAAATGAAAGGAGGAGGTGATGGACGCAGGAAGGATAAAAGAGGAGAAGTGGGAGAGGAAGATGATGACAAACGAGTCGTTAATGGTGAAGGAGGAGAAACGAGTCGTTCTGTGGATTGCAGAGTGGTCGGAGGAGAGAGAACAGGAAACAGATGAAATAATGATGAATGAGAGGAGGTAGTTTACTGAAACTGAAGAAAAGCAGAGAAGCAGAAGTGATGCTGTGATGGAGGGATGGTAGAAAAGAAGAGGCGTTAAGATTTTGTATCTGGAACAAAATCAAACAAACATCTGGAAAAACATCTCATCACTCGTCAAGATCCATGAATCACTCCCTCTAATCACATTAGATCTCACAATGTTAAGAAAGTGATTCCTCCTCGTCCAGATCTGGATCAAGTTTCATAATAAACTTCTCATGATTAAATAATAAATCTCCATCTTGTTTTGTGCTATCGTGCGTGAAGTTGTTACCGTCCACGCAGACAGTCAGATCCTGCACATACCTGCAGGGGGCGCCACTGCAGCTCTCTCTCCCTCGAGGCGACACACCTGTCACTCAGAATCTGTCGTGCACGAGGGCGACCTCTGTGTGCACGTGTGTGGACGTCTAGTCTGAGTTAAATCTGGAGAGAATCCTGGATCTGCATCTTTATTCAGATCTTATTTAATGGCTTCCATCTTGACTCATGCCCTACTCCACACAAAATTACACAGACATAGAAATGGGTCGTTTTTTGTGTAACCTCATGTGGGAGTTAATGATATGATTCATTATTATAATCCATGTTCATACTAATGAGGCTGCAGGGACGGGCGAGAGAGGCAGTGAGTGCGTATGTGAGTTTACTCATGTGTAAGTGAAAAGTGGCGCAAAGGGCGAGCGAGAGGGCAACAAATTAATTCAATGTAAATGAGCAGAAACAGACAGGAGCAGCCGCAGGGGGAGAGAGGGCGAGCGAGGTTAAGTGTAAAGGTGAGCGCAAAGAGAGAGAGAGACGCTTTAAAGGAGGGTGGGGGGGGGGGGGCGTTAGTTCAGTGGAAGCAGCAGTGAGAGGAATCGAACAACGACACAAACAGGCCACAGCTCCTCCGATATGAGATGAAGTTCATCCAGAGACCTGACACACTTCAACCCATAATGCATCACTGCTGCAAGTTATCAAGACAGCAACTCATAAAATCCATTGTTCCTTTGGCTAGCTGAGTGTGTGTGTGTGTGTGCGTGTGTGTGTGTGTGTGTCGCTGCCTCTGCAACACAAAGTTTCAAACACATCTGATAATAAGAGTTTGAGTTGCCTCTCAGCAGGAGGCCACTGCAGCAGTTGTGTTCTTCCTACACAAAAACACAGTAACACGCACACACACACACACAGCAGATGTTTGTCTCTCTAACTGTCTCTGACTTTGTGATTTCGTGTTAAAATTCAGCTCCAGAACAAAAGTCCTGCAGCAGGGCCGGCCCCAGCCTTTATAGGGTCCAAGCAGAATTTGATACAGGGGCCCCTCACTTAATCTGACCCATTGTTTATTAGTTGTATCTGTGTTGCTGGCCTTTATGTTCGAGTATATAAAATGACCATTTCTAATAAAGCTCAATGGTTTTGCTTGAAGATCTTTGGTGGAGCAGCGATAAGGATAGAATGACATGAACACTGGTTTCAGTGAAAGCAGTGAACTGGGGAGATGTGGCAGAAGCATCATACCAGTCTGACTTTCTGTATCGTGAAGACAAACACGTGCTGCAGCTTTATTTCACTTTGCTTATTTACACTTGAAACTTTCTGGTTCGTCTTGTATGTTGATCGATTTCCTCTCGTGTGTATTTTAATCCCTCGGTCATTGTGCTCCTTCCTGTAATGTCAGGTCTGATCTCAGGTATCTTCTCTCTGGGGCTCTTTGTGTTGACCCGTCTGTCCTGAACTCAATCTGTATTTCCAGTCCGTGGAGGAGCCGGGGGTGTGGGGATTGGAGGGGATCAGCCCGTTTCTCTCTTTTATTTGCTCGTGTGTTTGCTTCCTCGCCGCTCGACAAACTCACATTACACCGATCCAATCTCAGCAAACCTTGACGCAGCGACGCAGCGCACTACAGCACTCCCACGTTTTCAAATTAACAGTTAAATCACCAAGGTGACAAATCTCCAGACGTCTTCTCTGCAACATTAACGTGTGCCGAGCTCCCGCCGGAGGAAAATCAATGCCTCTGTCTCAAAGTGTACGAGGCTGCGTACCAGCCTCCACCCAGACACATGCAGTGTCACCCTGCACCAATCACCCAGGTCATTTGTGTAATTAAAAACTGTGAAAAGAGGCTGTGGATGAGAGGCTGGAGGTAAGGTTCCCTGGATGGTTCCCTGGAGAGCAATCAGACAGGAAGCAGGAGGGAACGAGGAGGAGTTCAGAGTCGGGGGGGGAAATGGATAATGAGGAGTTGAGACGATGGCAGACAGAGAGACTGAGGGGGAATGAGTTAAGGAGGTAAATGTTTTATCACTCTGGTTTCTGCTTGTTGTGGGTTTTTTTGTGTCGTCTGGATTCTTGCACACTCACAAATCTTTCTGAAAAGTGCTGATTTTTGTTTATTTTTACCCGGGGAAGTTTTCTGAAGCTGCTCGATTGTTGGTTCAGGTGCAGATTCAGGTTTTATTAAATGAAAGTGAACTGACCACGAGCAAGATGTCAAAGATGAAATCACTAGTGTTGATGGTCATGTTGTCTTTGCTAACACCAGCAAGTTTTACAATGATATAACTGTAGTTAGTGACTTTCAGAGGAAAACGTAGTCGAATGGATGTAGCCGGGATATTTTGGCTTCATTTCTAGAAAGTGGGAGGAAGTGACGCCGCTTCATCCATCCTCCTTTATTAATAAGACACATTCTAATTTAATTCACATTCACATGAATCACATGACTTTATCACATCACGGGTTCAGAACAACAGGCTGCAATGGAGGCCGGGGTTCCTCATGTCGCTTTCTGCTAAATCGTAAATGTGAAATGTGAAATGTGCATTTTATTCTACAGTATATTAATCTGTAACAATCCTCAGAGCTTTTCCCCAGGTGTGATTTGTAAATGTCTGAGTGTGGGTCTTTAGGGGTGGAGATGAAAAGAGCAGTCATTAAGTAAATAAAGGACCTGTGTGTGTGTGTGTGAGTGTGTAAGAGAATCTGCTAAATGCCTGACAGTTGTGAAATGTGATGAAGCATGGGGAAAGTAAGATAAATATAGAGGACAGGAGGATGGGAGGAGATGCTGAGGGAGCAGGGAGGAGGAGAGGGGGGGGAGGAAGCACGAGACAGTCAAAGAGAGCTGGAAGATAATGGAGCAGAGGAAGAGGAGAGGAAGAGGAGAGGCAGAGAGAGGAAGGAGGGGCGTTAATGAATAATCCATCAGCCAGCATAGAAAAAAACCAGTGAAGCAGCATTTGGATCCCGAGAAGAAGAAGCTGAAAGTGTTGGTGGAATCAAAAGTCTTGTTGTTCAAACAAGAACACACTGTTCACCCCGAGCCGAGCTGGAGGAGATGATGAAACACGACTCTAATTGTTCCTCAAACATTTCCTCAGGGAGAACTCATGTGTCTGGTGTCTCCTTATCGCACTTTGGGACATTTACAACCCTGTGGTGTTTCTGAACGTGGAGGATCGCTGCTGTTTCTGCAGCTGAATCTGAGTCCTTTAGCCCTTTTCCCTCAGAGATGGATGGAGGTTTGGAGGAGGAGGAGGAGGAGGAGGAGGAGGAGGAGGAGGGGTGCATAGCGTATTAGACATAGAGATGGATGGAGAAAGGGCTGGGCTAACGGCTGGTGCAGGGAACACAAGGATAGTCCCAGAAAAACTGCAGCGATGGCGAGGGGGAGGGAGAGAGAGAGAGAGGGAGAGAGAGAGAGAGAGAGAGAGAGAGAGAGAGAGAGAGAGAGAGAGAGAGAGAGAGGGAGGAAAAGCCCAGGGAAGCCCCGCTGCAGCTCCAGTGCATATAAGATGAGGAAGAGGAGGAGGATCCCCCCCCCTCTCCTCTTCCTCTCCAGCCTGTTTCCTGCAGCCTGAATTACAATCAGCTCCTGATTAAAACTACACAACATGAAGTTTTTTACATTTATAATCAGGAGCTGAGCCTGTTTCTCTGAAAACAACAGATCTGAAATGATCATATGGACATAAATCTTACATCTGTAAATTAAAACAGCATCTCTGTCTATATGTTGCAAAACTGACCTTATTCCAGAAATCACAAAAAAACACATTAAAGTGTTTATTATTCTGCATTTCCTGAAACTGTATCTGTCGTTTAAACAGCTGCATTGTTACACAACATTGATGACAGACAACTCTGCGTCCTCAAGTCCCCTTAATAAGCAGGAGTCTGGTGAGGATGAGGAGGAGGTGATGAAGCTAAATGACCTGAGACACACACACACACACACACACAGATCCACACACACATTAAATCAGACCAGACCAGAAGCCTCTGCTCTGCTGGGACACTCTGCTGCATCAAGCTGGACACAAAGAGAGCCTACTGGAAAACGAAAGGCGGGCCTTTCACAATAAAAGCCTTGGAGGGTAGCCAACGATAAGGAAATTCAAAACTGAGAACATTTCCCCAAAACGTCCTGCTATATAGATTACTTCTAATAGTGTCTGACAGATCAGACTCCAGCCTTTTGGCTACGAGCAACACTGCATCTGATTTCAGCCTCCAAATAAATCTACCAAAATTTGCTGTTTTAGAAAAAATATGGAAAAACCTTCCATAAAAAGATTAAATCGATTCTGCCAGTTGTATTCTTTTTACCCCCAGTCCATTCTTCTTACATTTCCCTTATGCTGCTGTGCCAGATGTGAACTCCTCTACAGAGAATCAATGAAGGTGCATCTTGTCTTATATCGTATTTTAATTTCATCCAAACTGTTCCACATTTTAATTTCGAAAGTTTACCAGGAAACCAGGAGCGTCTTCGCTGTGACTCGATGCTGGTGTCATCAGAGAATCTCTCCAACAACCTCACGTTGTTTTCTCCAGTGAAACAACACCAGCAACAATATCAACAACCACCATGTGCGTGTGCGTGTGCGTGTGACAAGCGGTGTTGTTGACGGCCGTGCTCCCGGGCTGCGCGCCTCCCTCCGGGGCCACGCAGAGAAGGAACGCCCGTTAGACTGGAGCCACTTCGGATGAAAGCTCCGGGCAGGAGGAGGCTCAATGCAGCGAGTGCGCGCGTGCGTGTGCGTGTGCATCATCTCACTAAACCCCGGGAACCTCCTCTGCATTTCACTCACGCGCCAAACCCCAGAACAGAACTTGCGGGGGAACAGGACACGGAGACACGTCCGGGATGGAGCAGGAACCACGAGGCGGATTCTACCGAGCGCAGCTGGAGGAAGATTCAGAGATCTCTCACACGCACACGCACACGCACACACACGCACACACACACACACACACACACGCACACACACGCACACGCACACACACACACACGCACACACACACACACACACACACACGCACGCACACACACTCACACTCACACACACACACACACGGTCAGTTGTCTAGTTTCTGGCAGCACAAAGCGGCTCCACATGGTCGTGCACGGTCGGGATCAGCAGCAAGTGCGCACAGCAAACGCACGCTGTGCACAGACAGACACACGCACGCTGTGCACAGACAGACACACGCACGCTGTGAACAGACAGAGCAGAAGTATGAGACGTGTCCTACCTTCAGTTTCAGAGTGAGTCCGCACGCACAGCGGAGAGCATCGTCTCTGATGAGCGCGTGAAAGACGAGAGAGGGAAACTGTCCTCGGTGCTGAGCTCAGAGCTTCTCTCTCTCTCTCTCTCTCTCTCTCTCTCTCTCTCTCTCTCACTCTCTCTGATGTATCTCTCTCTCTCTCTCTCTCTGCCACTCTTTCTCTCTCTCTCTGCCACTCTCTCTCTCTCTCTACACACACACACTCCCCCTCCCCGCCCTCCCTCAACACACGCACACAGTGCGCAGCCGGGCGGGGTGCAGAGGAGCGCGGTTTGTCTTCAGGGGAGAGAGAAGAGGAAAGGAGATGAAGAGAGGAGGGGAGATGGAGAGAGGGGGATAGGAGAGGAAGAAAGGAAACGAGCAGAGGAGATGAAGAGAGGAAAAGGACACGAGTCTAGAGGAGGCAAATCAGAAATTGAAAAAGATCAAAAGAGGACAAATGAAATGAGGGAGAGGATGGAGAGGAGAGAAACGAAGGACAATATAGATAAAGGAAAGATGATGAAGAGGAGAGAAAAGAGCAAAGGAGGAGATATGAGGGAGAGGAATTAAAAGTTAAAAATAATAAAAGTGAGGGACATGATGGATGAAGAAGGTGATGAGGGATGAAAAAGGGGAAGAAGGGGGTGAGGAAGGTGATGAGGGGATGAAGAAGGGGATGAGAGGATGAAGAAAGGGGATGAGGAAGGCGATGATGAAGCTGATGAGGGATGAAGAAGGTGATGAGAGGATGAGGAAGATGATGAAGGGATGAAGAAGGCGATGAGGCGATGAGGACAGCGATGATGAAGGTGATGAGGGGATGAAGAATGTGATGAGGGGATGAAGAAGGCAATGAGGGGATGAAGAAGGCAATGAGGGGATGAAGAAGGGGTTGAGGAATGGCGATGATGAAGGTGATGAGGAATGAAGAAGGCGATGAGAGGATGAAGAAGGGGATGAGGAAGGCGATGATGAAGGCGATGAGAGGATGAAGAAGGGGGTGAGGAAGGTGATGAGAGGATCAGGGAGGTGATGAGAGGATGAAGATGGTGATGAGGGGATGAAGAAGGGGATGAGAGGATGAAGTAGGGGATGAGGAAGGCGATGATGAAGCTGATGAGGGATGAAGAAGGTGATGAGGGGATGAAGAAGGAGATGAGAGGATGAAGAAGGGGATGAGGAAGGCGATGATGAAGCTGATGAGGGATGAAGAAGGTGATGAGATGGGTTATATTTGAAAAGTTAGGGAGAAGAAGAAATGAAGGAAACAAGAAGAGTTCTAATTAAGGATCAAATTGAACCCGAGGACAGTAACAGGATGTTCTGTCCCTCAACACTCGTCCCCACTGTCTCCTTTTGGACATCACACCCTGATAACACCTGACACCTTCATATTCTAAGCCTGGATATCAGCAGCCTCCACAGTTTGACATTTTCTCAGTTAACCTGATAAGTGCGGTGGGAGAACACGGGGGCGTTAGAGAGCCGAGGGCCGGGGGGGGGGGGGGGGGGGGGGGGGGCATTAATCTGGGAATCGAGCGCAGCCAATTACTTAGTCCGCTGTGCCACGTTGTCAGGCTGCGACTCTGAGACCTGCTGACCGAGGAAATACAGTCAGTCCATCAGTCTCTCCCCCAGACGCTGAATCCTGCTCCCAGGGTTCATCGAGTGGAATCTGAAACATCATCTCACACTGGGCACCTCCTCTTCTCCTCTTCCTCCTCCTCCTCCTCTTCCTCTCTCTCTCACATTTAATATTTAAGGAGCTTAGTCATTCTGCTTCACTATTTCTATTCCACTTTTGCACTTAATCAGTTCTACGTCTCGTCTGTCATTTTCATTTACTGCTTCAGACACAGCTAAATGTTTTCATACTCAGCAGATTTTATATTTACTGAGAGGAAGATTCATAAAATCTGAAATAACAGACCTGAGATGTTTCTACTGAAATAATTTAAACACGTGTCGAGATAAAAATTCACGTGAAAGAGGTTTCGTCCAGATGTTTTCATGTTCTGGACTCTATTTCTAATTAATGAGATCATGTTCTCACTCAGTCTAATAAAGCTGAAGGGAAATATTTTCTATATTTCATTTATTTTGGAAATTTGCACTGGTTTTATATATTAGATCATTTAATTTTCTATCTTGTTTTTTGGTAGTATTTTATAATTTAATATTTGTTGTTTATTCTGTCTTGTTTTACAATGTGAGTGCATTGGTTTCTGAACTTTTATATAATTTTATCAATCGTGTTTAAAACACATTGAGCTGCAATGGATTTGGTTGAATGGAGCAAAATACATCAGGTTGTATGTGTCAATATTATCCTGAGGTGAGAGTTTGACAGACAGATATTTCAGTTATGCATCAGATTCTGTAGAGAAAGACCCAGATGTTCATAAAACAATGTTGGTAATTAACTGAAGAAGCTTCATCCCATCATATCTAAACATATCTCTGTCAGGTCACAGTGTTTTTTCAGCAGCTGAAAGTTTCATCTGCATTTGTCCCCAAAGTGGATTTCATTGGAAAGTGGAAAATCCCTGAGTGAAGCACAAAGCTCCAACTCTCCTTTAAATTCAATCAAGCTGCAAAACTAATTACACTCAGAAATATCAAGCTCCTAAATGTGCCAGAGTTTTTATCAATCAAGATCCATAAGTAAATCTGTGATAATGTCCCCCCCCCCCCGAAATATCGCTTGGTGTAACATTGCGATTCCTTGAAGTAATTATGATATATTATGCATATCTCCAAACAGGATGTAGCAGACCCTCACAGAAGCAGCTTGCACTGACACAAACACACACATAATTAAATTATACATACATATAAGAGTCAGAGCAGGTTTGCCTCCAGCAGATAAATGTTGTGATATATGATCGTAGCGTGTTAGTGCTTTGGGGGATCATGTCATCGTGGTGATTATGTAAATGAGAGCAGGGAGCAGGGGGGGGGGGATTTCTCCATAAATAGCATGTTTATCATTAAGTCATATCAAAGCTGCAGGAGGAGACGAGTCACATATAGAACACGTTTCAGAATCAGATGTCTCAGATGAAGGAAGGAGACTTTAATGGTTTTAATGCCGGGACAGAAGACGCTGGTCTCTGGGACGGACACGACCTCGGAGACGAGAAACATCTGCTCAAATCAAAACCATCAACTTGAGCACGAGCAGATCATGTCCCCTGAGGAAGTGGAGATCAGGGTTTGACCTCATGCCCGTTAACTAATGTGCACAAATCAACACATCTTATTATAGCAGCAGGTCCGAACAACAAAACAAAAGGAATCTGACCGAGCCACACTCCTGTAAAATATAAACACAATACAGCAGATCCACAACGCCCACTGCGTACACACACTGACAGCAGTGACACACACACACAATCAAAGATCCAAAAATAAAACGTTACACACATACAGACACTGTTTCATTGAGCAGGAAATAAAGCAGCCTGGTATCTGCAGGAACCAGCGGACAGGAGCTCACCTCGTCCGACAGGTAGTTATGAAAAAATAAATGAACCCACAAATCCCTGTAGGAACATGTGATTAAATCCATCGGGAGGATTCTCTTCCTCTAAAAGCTGCTTTCAGACGAGCCGGGATAATCTCCAGAGTTTCTCCTTCCAGATTCCCACTACACCACCCCCACCCGTTCTATTTATTTCCAGTATAAACAGGCATCAGGAGTATTATATGTTATATGTATTATATTTAATTTCTTTGGTAGATCTTCCACACGTGACCTGACAGCGACACACTCCAGTGCCGATGCAGAATCCTGTGGTTTCTCACTGACGAGCGAATCCTAGATAATCACAGACGACATTAATATGAAAACCAGGAAGCAGAACAGAATCTAAAATGCATCATGGTTAACTGCAAATATGCAAATGAAATGAAAGAGGGTTATTAAAAGCTGCTCCTCAACCATCATCTTCATCATCTTCATCATCACACGATGATGAGTAGATTATTCTGAGATGATAAATCACAGTGTGGCTTGTTTACATCTCAGTGTTGAAGTAAAAACAGTTTCCACTCACATCTGCACATAAACAATAATACTGACGATATCACAGCTGATCACAGAAGCTGATTGGAGGGAAGTTTGATGGGGGAGGAGCCCTGCCTCCTCCATGTTAGCAGATCTTTATTTACAGTCCAGGATCCTAACAGTCAACATCAGATCCTTCCAGGGACAGAACAAGATATCTCTTCTACTTGTGTGTTTTTGTAAATTGTCTGTTTTCATTGTTAACTGGTCATAGATTCCTTTACTTGTCCTGATATTAAACCATCAGCCGGTAATATTCCTGCCTCAGTGTAACTCGAGCGTCAGAGACCAGCCTCCTCTTCAGCCTCGCTCCAAACCAGTAACCTCTGCTTTAAATCTGACTTTAATCAGCTGTGACACCATGAGGCCATTTTCTACTTCATCTCAAGGCTCCCCCTGTTTTTCCTTCTATTCTATGTCTCACACAACAAAACAAGCGCACGGCACTCTGGGAAAACAAATTAAAGTTTAATCAGTGGTGTTGCCGGCGTTTGACTTGTAAGTAGGCATGACTCAGCTGATTGGAGATCTGGTGAGAACATGTACAACTGAGGAGGAGGAGGAGGAGGAGGAGGAGGAGGAGAGAGAAAAGCTGGACGGACACTGAGACTGAGACAAACACAAAGTCAGAAGCAGAAAGACATCTAAAGAAAAATAAATGAAAGGGATAACTACGCAGCTATAAATCAAAACAGGATTAGAACAGACAGAGAAACATCCAGCAGCAACACACTGACATGTCGACAGAGAGGACGAGAGCGGGTGAAGTGGAGGACGAGAGAAATCCTTCAGAACGTCCATCAGAGATCATTAGAGTGATGCTCCTGCCTCGTGAGGAACTGACAGTCAGAGTTGGTGCTTCAACGATTCATCAGCAGGAAACCTCAGCTTCATGTGGAAACACAGGAAACATTCTCCCTGAGATTCACTGGACTGAAGAATCACAGCTCGAGTGGCAGGTTCACAAAACACCAGGAAGATGCTACGTTACTCCAGTTGCTACAGTTTTTAAAATCAAAACCTTTCCCCTAAAATATAGAAAGAATAAATCAAAACATCATAATCCTCTCCATTATATCCCCCCCTCTCATGCAAATTCATAATAGCTGGCAGTCTCAAAACAATTATTGTCATGGGTCATATTGTCATGGGCAATAATTCTTGCCTTTAGTAAACAAAAATGTCCTTTTCCTATTTGCAAAATATGTACAAGTGTAATTGACGTGCTTTTATTTCTCTACTGCACATATTAGATTATCATAAATAATAGATTGTTGATTCAACCTGTTTTAGTCCTGATGATGGAAAGTGAAGCCACCACTGTGGGAGGAGTCAATGGGAGGAGTCTATCTTTAATAGTCGCCCTCCAGATTCTGTTAAAGATGCATCGGCACGTTGACATGACACCACCTGGTCTTCAGGCCCCCCCCCCCCCCCCCCCCACCCCACACTCAGAATCTCCTTCTGCAGCAGCCACAGCCTCAAATATCTGAATCATCAATTCATTATCAAATCTGCTCCTCTTGTGCCAGGACAGTGAGTCGCTGCAGCCTTCTCCATCGCACGTCAGGGGAAAGCAGGGAACCACTTTACCACTGGTCCCATTCAAGCAGAAAACAGCCGGTGGATTCAAACCTACGCAGAACGTTTTTCTCTTGAGAAGAAGACGAATAAGAGGAAGAGGAAGAGGAAGAGGAGGCAGCTGAAGTCTTCACCTCAGACGATTTAATGTTTGAACCACGAAGACGTTCATTTGAAGTCGTGTGGGAGTAATACCATAATGATTTAACTATGGCAACCAGTTAATTAATCTAAACACGCCCACGTCAGTCGCACGTCGTCTCCGACCAATCAATGTCAACCAGAGGCCGACGCAGCCCACGTACGGTTATTTAAAATGAGAGCTAATTATGTAAAATACAGAAAATTATCTGAAATAACTTGTATTTTTCAGCCTTAATATGATTTAATGTTCAAACTGCTGCATATTGGTTTCCACTGAATGTTCCTCACAGATGTTCTGCCTTGTTTCACGCCTGAAATCTGACTGTTTTCAAACAGATTCTTCAGGCTCCTCCGCTCCACGTGAGAAATGAGTTTGAAAATGTGAAGAGTGTGTTGTTCATGGCGATTGATCACAGCTAAATGGTTTATTGATTTTGAACTTTCCTCGTGTTCAGGTTTCTAAAAGAGCCGCGGGGACTCTGCTCGGTTCAGACAGTAAATGTTGGGCTCATGCACCGAGATTTAAATGGTAGGAGGAGACGGAAGAGGAGGAACGAGGAGGTAGATCAAGTGAGGAGGAGGTGAGAGGAAAGGAAAAGGAGGAGCCGGAGTGTAGACGAGGACACAAGGTGATGAGAGAGGGATTATTGAAGAGGCAGAAGTTAGCGGGATGTCAAGAAAGGTGAACATTGGAAAAGTCCTTAGAAGTGAATGGATTCAAAGAAAGTGCAGCGTGTGAGAGAATAATAACGAGGCTGAGATAGAAGAGAGGGAGGATGGAGGTGTGCAGGGAATGGAAATGAGAGGAGGAAGAGACAATGAGGAGGAACAGGAGAGATGTGTCTGGAAGTTCAAGTGTTTTTCTCCTCTGTGTTGGATAAGTTAAAGTTTTTCAGGTGTTGTCTGGTTTTCAACACTAAAGCAAGGACAAGAAACATTAAAGCAAAACTATATATAAAACACAGTCACAGCGTAAAGTGTCAGAATCAGCAGGCTGCAGCAGGCTGAACAAAAGATCAGTGAAAAAGACTCAGAAGTTAAAACCAGAGTTTATCTCCAATATTCAGCAGGAATCTTTTAAAATATGAAGAATTCCTAAAAAGAGTTTGGTGGATTTATTGCAGCAGCAGCTATTCTGGTTCAGGAAGCAGAGGATCATGGGTAATATCAAGCACTGTGTGCATGTGAGTCTGTATGAGTGTGTGTACGTGAGATATCATTGTGAGAATGAAAATCATCAGTCAGTCTCTTAACCTGTTTTCACCTTCAGCTCGGAGGGACATGATGAGCAGAGAAAAGTAACAGACAAAACTTTTTAACAGTAACAAGCAGTGGAGGGCTACAGTGTGTGTGTGTGTGTGTGTGTGTGTGTGTGTGTGTGTGTGTGTGTATGTGTTTGTGTGTGTGTGTGTGTGTGAGAGAGACAGACACATGGTGACAAGAGGCCGTCAGCCTGAAGGATTCCTCAGGACGTCTAAAAGGTCCCGGTCGTCCTACAGGCGGACGGTGAGAAATGATTTTAACCGGAGTCAAACTGTGTCATAGTTCAAACTGCTCCTCGCGAGGCCTGGCACCGACAGGATGGATCCGCTGAAGGCGACAGTTACAGACATGAAGTGAGGTCCAGGCAGGGATCAGCACAACAGACACAAGCTGAAATGAACAATCTGCAGGAGCCACACACCAGCTGATGTCAGCCCTGTGCAGCACAGACAACTCAGCATCACAAGCTCCTCAGAAGGTCCCAGTTCCAGAGCTGTGAAGTCGAAAAGTAGATGTTCCAACAAACTCCACTGTGTTTATGTGTTTAGAGCGTTTAAATAGCAGCTTGACTTCTCTTTCCAACATATAAGAAATAAGAAGAGTGAAGTAGGATCATCTACTCTCTACTTATTGTACAATAAGTAGATAGTTCAAATAGGCTCAAATATCTCAAGAACCCAGTTCAGGGTAATGTATCGTCGCTGCAGCTGAATCCCTGCAGGTGATGGTAGTGGAGTAGAACATACTAACATGTGATGGTAGTGGAGTAGAACATACTAACATGTGATGGTGATGGAGTAGAACATACTAACATGGGATGGTAGTGGAGTAGAAGATACTAACATGTGATGGCAGTGGAGGAGAACATACTAACATGTGATGGTGATGGAGTAGAACATACTAACATGGGATGGTAGTGGAGTAGAAGGTACTAACATGTGATGGCAGTGGAGGAGAACATACTAACATGTGATGGTGGTGGAGTAGAACATACTAACATGTGATGGCAGTGGAGTAGAACATACTAACATGTGATGGTGGTGGAGTAGAACATACTGACATGTGATGGTAGTGGAGTAGAACATACTAACATGTGATGGCAGTGGAGAAGAACATACTAGCATGTGATGGTAGTGGGGTAAAACATACTAACATGTGATGGCAGTGGAGTAGAACATACTGACATGTGATGGCAGAGTAGTAGAACATACTAACATGTGATGGTAGTGGGGTAAAACATACTAACATGTGATGGCAGTGGAGTAGAACATACTAACATGTGATGGCAGTGGAGTAGAACATACTAACATGTGATGGCAGAGGAGTAGAACATACTAACATGTGATGGTAGTGGAGTAGAACATACTAACATGTGATGGTGGTGGAGTAGAACATTCTATCATGTGATGGTGGTGGAGTAGAACATACTAACATGTGATGGTAGTGGAGTAGAACATACTAACATGTGATGGTAGTGGAGTAGAACATACTAACATGTGATGGTGATGGAGTAGAACATACTAACATGGGATGGTAGTGGAGTAGAACATACTAACATGTGATGGTAGTGGAGTAGAACATACTAACATGTGATGGTAGTGGAGTAGAACATACTAACATGTGATGGTGATGGAGTAGAACATACTAACATGGGATGGTAGTGGAGTAGAAGGTACTAACATGTGATGGCAGTGGAGGAGAACATACTAACATGTGATGGTGGTGGAGTAGAACATACTAACATGTGATGGCAGTGGAGTAGAACATACTAACATGTGATGGTGGTGGAGTAGAACATACTGACATGTGATGGTAGTGGAGTAGAACATACTAACATGTGATGGCAGTGGAGAAGAACATACTAGCATGTGATGGTAGTGGGGTAAAACATACTAACATGTGATGGCAGTGGAGTAGAACATACTGACATGTGATGGCAGAGTAGTAGAACATACTAACATGTGATGGTAGTGGGGTAAAACATACTAACATGTGATGGCAGTGGAGTAGAACATACTAACATGTGATGGCAGTGGAGTAGAACATACTAACATGTGATGGCAGAGGAGTAGAACATACTAACATGTGATGGTAGTGGAGTAGAACATACTAACATGTGATAGCAGTGGAGTAGAACATTCTATCATGTGATGGTGGTGGAGTAGAACATACTAACATGTGATGGCAGTGGAGTAGAACATACTAACATGTGATGGTGGTGGAGTAGAACATTCTATCATGTGATGGTGGTGGAGTAGAACATACTAACATGTGATGGCAGTGGAGTAGAACATACTAACATGTGATGGTGGTGGAGTAGAATATACTGACATGTGATGGTATTGGGGTAAAACATACTAACATGTGATGGCAGTGGAGTAGAACATACTCACATGTGATGGTGGTGGAGTAGAACATACTAACATGTGATGGCAGTGGAGTAGAACATACTAACATGTGATGGCAGAGGAGTAGAACATACTAACATGTGATGGAGGTGGAGTAGAACATACTAACATGTGATGGAGGTGGAGTAGAACATACTAACATGTGATGGTGGTGGAGTAGAACATACTAACATGTGATGGAGGTGGAGTAGAACATACTAACATGTGATGGCGGTGGAGTAGAACATACTAACATGTGATGGTGGTGGAGTAGAACATACTAACATGTGATGGCAGAGGAGTAGAACATACTAACATGTGATGGAGGTGGAGTAGAACATACTAACATGTGATGGTGGTGGAGTAGAACATACTAACATGTGATGGCAGTGGAGTAGAACATACTAACATGTGATGGTGGTGGAGTAGAACATACTTACATGTGATGGAGGTGGAGCAGAACATACTAACATGTGATGGCGGTGGAGTAGAACATACTAGCATGTGATGGCAGTGGAGTAGAACATACTAACATGTGATGGTGGTGGAGTAGAACATACTAACATGTGATGGCAGTGGAGTAGAACATACTAACATGTGATGGTGGTGGAGTAGAACATACTAACATGTGATGGAGGTGGAGCAGAACATACTAACATGTGATGGCGGTGGAGTAGAACATACTAACATGTGATGGCAGTGGAGTAGAACATACTAACATGTGATGGTGGTGGAGTAGAACATTCTATCATGTGATGGTGGTGGAGTAGAACATACTAACATGTGATGGCAGTGGAGTAGAACATACTAACATGTGATGGTGGTGGAGTAGAATATACTGACATGTGATGGTATTGGGGTAAAACATACTAACATGTGATGGCAGTGGAGTAGAACATACTCACATGTGATGGTGGTGGAGTAGAACATACTAACATGTGATGGCAGTGGAGTAGAACATACTAACATGTGATGGCAGAGGAGTAGAACATACTAACATGTGATGGAGGTGGAGTAGAACATACTAACATGTGATGGCAGTGGAGGAGAACATACTAACATGTGATGGTGGTGGAGTAGAACATACTAACATGTGATGGCAGTGGAGTAGAACATACTAACATGTGATGGTGGTGGAGTAGAACATACTGACATGTGATGGTAGTGGAGTAGAACATACTAACATGTGATGGCAGTGGAGAAGAACATACTAGCATGTGATGGTAGTGGGGTAAAACATACTAACATGTGATGGCAGTGGAGTAGAACATACTGACATGTGATGGCAGAGTAGTAGAACATACTAACATGTGATGGTAGTGGGGTAAAACATACTAACATGTGATGGCAGTGGAGTAGAACATACTAACATGTGATGGCAGTGGAGTAGAACATACTAACATGTGATGGCAGAGGAGTAGAACATACTAACATGTGATGGTAGTGGAGTAGAACATACTAACATGTGATAGCAGTGGAGTAGAACATTCTATCATGTGATGGTGGTGGAGTAGAACATACTAACATGTGATGGCAGTGGAGTAGAACATACTAACATGTGATGGTGGTGGAGTAGAACATTCTATCATGTGATGGTGGTGGAGTAGAACATACTAACATGTGATGGCAGTGGAGTAGAACATACTAACATGTGATGGTGGTGGAGTAGAATATACTGACATGTGATGGTATTGGGGTAAAACATACTAACATGTGATGGCAGTGGAGTAGAACATACTCACATGTGATGGTGGTGGAGTAGAACATACTAACATGTGATGGCAGTGGAGTAGAACATACTCACATGTGATGGTGGTGGAGTAGAACATACTAACATGTGATGGCAGTGGAGTAGAACATACTAACATGTGATGGCAGAGGAGTAGAACATACTAACATGTGATGGAGGTGGAGTAGAACATACTAACATGTGATGGAGGTGGAGTAGAACATACTAACATGTGATGGTGGTGGAGTAGAACATACTAACATGTGATGGTGGTGGAGTAGAACATACTAACATGTGATGGAGGTGGAGTAGAACATACTAACATGTGATGGCGGTGGAGTAGAACATACTAACATGTGATGGTGGTGGAGTAGAACATACTAACATGTGATGGCAGAGGAGTAGAACATACTAACATGTGATGGAGGTGGAGTAGAACATACTAACATGTGATGGTGGTGGAGTAGAACATACTAACATGTGATGGCAGTGGAGTAGAACATACTAACATGTGATGGTGGTGGAGTAGAACATACTTACATGTGATGGAGGTGGAGCAGAACATACTAACATGTGATGGCGGTGGAGTAGAACATACTAACATGTGATGGCAGTGGAGTAGAACATACTAACATGTGATGGTGGTGGAGTAGAACATACTAACATGTGATGGCAGTGGAGTAGAACATACTAACATGTGATGGTGGTGGGGAAAAACAGAAAAGTATTAAAATATATCCACCTTCCTGTTTGACACGACCTTTTAATAAATCATACAAATTATTACCCATTTATGAGACTGCACTGTTGTTTTCACTCTTTATTTCTTTGTTATTAGTTTGTTTGTCATGAGGCCTTTTTTATTACATGTAAAGCACATTGAATTTCCTTGTTATTGAATTGTGAAATACAGATAAACATGCTTGCCTACTTAAGTAAACTAAGGAGGAAAGGTACTTTGTTCCATCCCACCACTGCCCTTTGGTTTTACATGTGGTCGTCAGCTCATCCGGTTCAGATGAGTCTCTGATTTCTGCAGCGATCAACACCTCCACAGCTCGTGAACCACACGTTCAGAGGAACAGCTACAGGAAGTGGCTTCTCAGGGCGCTGGGCTCTTCTGAGAGACACTAATCTTCCCTCTCACATGAAACTCTGCCTGATAAGAATCAGCAGGGATCATATTAAAACCCCAGAACAACACAGGGATCCACAGGTTTAATCCAGGAAACAAGAATGTTGCAATTTCCCTTCAGTACCAGCAAATCCCTTCTTATCTGAGAGGTGACTCTGTAATATTGATTTCAGTCAGATACATACAGCAAAGCAATAACAGCATCTTGATAGATATAGATACTGACGTGTAGAAACATGCTTCATACATCCAGGCTTCATCCTCTGAAACCAGAATGTGTGATCTTCAAGTTGCGTTCAGTTATTTCCTATTGTTTGCTTTTTCAACTGATTCCTATGTTTGCCTTTATTTGTTTCATTTGAAACTTGTAAAGCCTCTTGAAAGCACGACATTAATAACCAGAAGTGTTCAAAAGTCAGATGCTGTCTAGTTATCAACTAACTAGAAAGTTTGAGCTTCTAGAAAACAAACAGGATCATGTTTTCAGTCCGTGAGCCAAATTAAGTTCAAGACACAAAACACAGCGAGAAATAAACTCAACGTCAGAACTTTGATTCTGCTGCAAATTAAAATCCTACAGAGAATAACAGCATCACTTCTTATCTACTTATACTTATATTCATGATGTGACACAGGTGTGAAAGAGCCAATCAGAGCAGAGCACACAAACAGCTGATTCCTCTCCAGAGCTCAGCTTCAATTAACTGTGAACTTTAGTTTCATTAAGTTTTCTTGTTTTTCTCTGACACTGATTCCTGGAGTCAGCTCCTGACATTACAGCTTATATAATTTATTATTCATTAATTAATGCTGCGCTGCTTGATGAGCAGGTCTCAAGTCTCTGAGAGGATCTGATGAGACTGAAAAAAGAAAGTGACCGAATTCCTCACCTCCGTCACAATTAGCATTTCATCATCTGAACCAGAGAGATTTTAATTAGGCTCATTACTCCTTGAGTGTCCGTCCCCCGGAGCCGGGTCGGGTCCAGGATGTGTTCACCTGTAATTCAGCAGCTCTTCACTTCCACTGGCTGATGAAGACGAGCTGCTGCACTCAGCTGGGTTCTGTCCTCACACGTTGTGATGAAGATGAGCTGCTGCACTCAGCTGGATTCTGTCCTCACACGTTGTGATGAAGACGAGCTGCTGCACTCAGCTGGATTCTGTCCTCACACGTTGTGACGAAGACGAGCTGCTGCACTCAGATAGATTCTGTCCTCACACGTTGTGATGAAGAAGAGCTGCTGCACTCAGATGGATTCTGTCCTCACACGTTGTGATGAAGAGGAGCTGCTGCACTCAGCTGGATTCTGTCCTCACACGTTGTGACGAAGACGAGCTGCTGCACTCAGATAGATTCTGTCCTCACACGTTGTGATGAAGAAGAGCTGCTGCACTCAGATGGATTCTGTCCTCACACGTTGTGATGAAGAGGAGCTGCTGCACTCAGCTGGATTCTGTCCTCACACGTTGCTGCTGAGAGCAAGGATGACAACTGACACAGCTTAATTTATCTGTTGAGTCTGTGATTAAAAGGAAACTAATTATGTTTTTCAGTTTTTTTTCCCCACTAATGAGTTATAATACATTTGATTTGTAGTTGTAGTCATAGTTTGCAGTTATGTGTATAATATATATAATTTTTTTTGTGCTTCGCAAAGTTCAAAAGCTCAAAGTTGCATCACTGTGATGTGACGTGACGTTTGATCAAAGTCCAGTTTTTACTGTTTCCTCCAGTTTCTCTCTTTTCCACAGAGTTGATGAAGAGAAGAACTTTAAACTCTCACATGAACACGTCTCTGCTGTCGTCCTCTCTCATCCGCTGAGTGAAACTAGATCATCATGGACACAGAGGGCCTGGTTCTACGTCACCTTGCTCATGGGCACTCGGGCACTGCTGCTGCTGAGGTTGAATCTTTGCCTGTAACACTCCAGTCTCTTTCATTTGATTGGACTGGTCTTGGGCGGCTCAGAGTTTATTCTGGTAAGCGTTGATTTCCTCACTGATGGGTGTAAAATAAATGAAGTTATTGATCTTTAATGTGAGTTATTTCTCATTTGGGACGTGACTGCTTCCTGTCTGTTTTTAGATATTGAGCAGGAGTGGTTCCTCTGACCTGCTCTCACCTCCCTGTGGATGAATTGGTCTCTGAGAAATGAGAAAAACACTCAGAAAAATTAAATTAGATTTAGTCTGCGAGACGCGTTAATGGCCTCAGAGTTAGTTACATCATTACGGCGCTGGATTAATTAAGCAAAGCTCCTCGATGACAGATGAAGGTACAAATCCTGCCTCTGGCTCCAACATCTGCTGAGGTCCTGTGGAGTTTACATCAGTTTGCACTGAGAGGAGAATCCTTCACCCTCCAGCACCACACACACAGAAGCATGAGGCCAGAAGAAGGAGGATAAGAAGAGGAGCTCTGATAAACCACTGAGAGCAGGTGATTCAGGGCTGTGACCTGAACACTGAAGGAAACTGAATCATCCTCCAGCTTCTTCACTTCTTTTCTGCTCAATCTGAGGCAGAACCACACCAGAGGATTTCTGATTCCTGGAAAAATGAGTAATATGTCAAAGTGAAAAGAGAATCTAATGTTCTCATCTCTATACATTTAGTTTACTTTGATATTCTGTAAAACCAATAAATTGGAATATTAAATACATTTATAATTTTAGTGTGTATCTAAATGAGCAGATAATTGATGGCACCAGTTCATTCCATGATACAATTAATTAATTTGGTTGGATGAAGCAGGGGGGGGCCTTTTGCCTTTTACCCATGGCCCCTGAAGTCCCTGGGAACGCTCCTGAGAGGAGGTGAAGAAATAAGTTTCTATTAAAGAGAACGAAGGTTCCACAGGAGACGAACTCTTTACCAGTTACAACATTACTCTGCAGTCCCATTACAAGGCTCCGCTCCACACCAGCATGCCTCCCAGGGGAACCTCTCCCAAGGTCATGTTGAAGTAATAGGGGGGGGGGGGGGTCACCAATTATCCCTGCACCTCTTCTTGTCCTCCGTCCTCTCGGCCGTGCAGCCTCACTGTCCACATCGATTTTCTTATATCTGCTGAGAACCAGTTCCTGATGAGTGTAAATTCCGCCGCTGCATTTTCTCACCACTGAGACTTTGCCAATAAACGACTGCAGCGGCTGACGGAGCCAAACTCTTTAAGCGTGGAGGGGGGGGGGGGGGGGGGGGGGGGAAGAGAGCACAATGAAACTGTCTGTTTAAAATACCTCTGTTATTAAACCTTCACTTGATCCCAGGAACACAATGATGCTGTGGAACCATCTGAAAGTGAAGCTTGATAAAACAAGCAGCAGCTCCTGTTCACTCACCACAGCTGCAGATCATCATCATCACAGCCACTGGTTCTCTCCCAGTGAGGAGACGCTACACAACAGAAACACCCACTGGCTGTCACACATCTGTTGGGTGTTACGATATATATACATTTATTTATCTATTTGTCCTTTTAGCCAGAGTCGTGTGACATGCAAACATTTTATTCTCAACACATATGATCAAATACAACCCTCAACAATGTGTGAAATAAAACAAGACAACACAAACTGCACACAACTCAACCTTCACTTTCTCTCCTCAGTAATATTCTTCTCACCAATCCAATTTATTTTCAGCCTTATAATTAAAATGTTCAAATAATCACACGTAGTTCTTCCAGTAGTCGTGAAGGAGGGTCTGTGGTTTCCCCTTGTGTCATCGTGATGAAGTCGTGTTGAAGCCCTGTCGTGTGTGTTTGTATGTGTATGTGTAGTGTATGTGTATGTGTATGTGTATTTGTGCAGTCAGCATGTTTCATGTTATAAAGGGCATGCTGTTCACATGTCAGCTCGGTTCCAAGGCCTCGTGAACACAGGATTCATTAAAGAGGTGAAATGACAGGCATGGATTTCCCTGGATGAGTTATAGATTAATCCCAATATGCAAAGGACCTGGGTTCTGCTGTGTGAGCACATGTGTGTGTGTGTGTGTGTGTGTGTGTGTGTGTGTGTCGGAAAATCTGTGACAGATTGATGCCTGTGTATCACCTGCAGACCATTTCCTCATTGATAGTCATTGGCTCTGTTGAGCTCATTTATAATTCATATCAATTTCATGTCATTTACACACATCCATGTCACCAGCCCCCCCCCCCCCCCCCCCCCCCCCCCCAAGCCCCTGACTCTGACTTCTTCCTTCTCATGAGCTGTTTGTATGATGTGAAATCGGCAGTTCCAGCGAATGCAGGTCATCTCTCTGCTGGCTTGTGTTGTGTTGAGTTGTGTTGTGAGTCAGGGGAGCAGAGTGTGTGAGTCTTTCCTTCAGCTGCTGATGGTGCTGCTCACTCTGCTGCTGCCTCAGGACGAGAGCGCCATCTGCTGGACACAGACACATCGTGTCTCCAACTAGCTGTTGTCCTGTGGGAGGAACAACGAGCTGACTCCTGAACATATTGTTACTGACACCGACAAACAGTTTTCAATAAATCACTGTTCAGATGAATGAAGAGTCGACAACAACATTTCATTAAAAACACATTTATAAAAATCAGGACTTGCATCAGAAACAGGAAACTACAGACGAGTCATCACGTCAGTAAACAAACACAGAGAGTCTCAGAAAAGTGCTGCACACGGAAACTGCCTCAAATATAAAGTATAAAACAAATGATCAGAACTGTTTGTTACTGCTCAACTGGAAATATGTGTTCAGAATATGGGAAACAAATATTTACAACAGAGAAGAAGAATGGATGAAGAGGAGGAGGAGGAAGAAGGGTTAAGGGAAGAAAAGAGACTGGAGGAAGATGAGGAACAGGAAGTTGTCATTTGTTTGTTACTCACGACGCTATGAATTGTGGGTAATTCCCTGTGACAAACAGCCGAAGGTGAGTGATGCTTCTTCCTCTGTGGTGTCTACACTGTACCTGAGGCGTCGTCATGACCCTGTGACCCTACAGACCGCAGGGGGCGCTGTGTTCACTATCAGGCTGATGACACCCTGGGGTGGGCCCATTAGTGATTTGTCACAGAAATGATCTGAGGTCAAAGGTCAAACTGAAACAGAATTAAAGGAAGTTTGACCGTTGATGCTTTAATAAACGTCTGTTTCATTAAAACTAAGTTTCTGCCTGAAGTTTAACTAAAGAGATGAAAACCTAATTTACTGATGTTTGGGTTTCTCCTCATGATGAAAGGCCGACGTGTGCTTGAAGGTCCTGAGACCTCAAAGTCCTATCAGCTGAAGACAGGAAGTGATGTAACAGAGGAAGCAATCAAGAGGAGGAGGTAGGAGTCAAGAAAAAGAAGAAAGGGTGCAAGGACCAGTGGATTTATGGAGATGGTTGTGCAGAAGGAGGCAGGAAAGACAGGAAGGGAGGGTGAAGGAAAGGAAAGAAGGGAAGGATTCGGATAAGGAAGGAGGGAAACATCAGTGACACAAATGAACACACAAACACAAACAAATATCACCAAGGTGTGAAATAAATACTTGAAGGTTGGATTCGATTTGTTGTGACCACACAGATACAGCTGGTGACATGAGACAGGAAGTCGATGGTCATGTTGAACCTGCTGATGAATCTGTGAAAAACATCCTGTGATGAAGATGATGGATGAAGATCAGCTGTTAATCCGAGCTGGAAGTGAAGGATGATGTTTCGGTGACTTGATGAAGAGGAGGGAGAGGAAGGAGGTGATTTGTCTCTGTGGCTTTGACCTTGAGGAAAAGAAAGAGAAAGTAAATTTAAAAAAGAATCCAAACCCCAGCCCCAGTGGGACCAGTCAGATCCACTGGGTGGCGTCCCAGCGGAGGACCTCGCTCCTCAGTCACCACTGGAGGTCACTGCTCTCTCTCCCAGACACATGTTAGTTCAACGTCTCCTCCGTCCTCACTCTCAGCTCGACCTTCTTCCTCTTCTCTGGATTATCAGCAGCTCCTCTGTGTCCTTCCTGTCCGCCCCCCCCCCCCCCCCCCGCCCTTCCTCTCTATCTGCTGCCATCAAATTCCCGCTCATCTGGAGAACTCCCTCTCTGCGTCTCACCTCGGTGCTCGCTCGTCCTCCCACCGACGCTCGCTGCCTGTTTAGACTCTGATCTCTCGACTCTGAGCTGAACTTCTCTGAACCTCTGTCTTTGTTTGGTGAGAAAACAAATTAAACTCTTTATTCACTGGAACACTGAGCATGTGTGTGGTTTGTGAGTAAACTGGAGCGGTAGCAGGTTGTCTACAGGTTGCTTCTGGACTGAAGTGCATTTAAATACATTCAATAATTACAGAATTAATTCAATTAAACTACCAATTGAACTGGAAGAGAGGGAATAAATAAAGTTTTGCTGCCTAATTAACTCCTGTAATCTGCCAGTGGCAGGTCGGTCATCTTTACTTTGGAAGAAAATCTCAAATTTAATTTCTGAATCAGCACAAAACTCCTGGAATTCTGAACTCAAGGTCAATTTACTAACTCCGTCTTTTATCCGAGCTACATTAACACTTCACATCTCGACTTCAGACCTTCAGACTCCTGGTTCCTCGGACCAACAGACAACGTTGAGTCCGACCAGGAGATCGGGTCTGGGTCTTTAGTCCCTAAATTAAAATGTGAAAGCAAAACCAGATCAAATGAAACTATGGAACAAACGTATGAAGCTGGTTCAGAGTCTCAGTGAGAAAACACCAGAACCAGAGAGACGCAATCCAAAAACAGCTGTTGTTGTTGAGCTCACTTTCTTTACAGATGATAAATCTAAAAGAATTCCAAATACATCACGAAACACCAGCCTGTCCTCTGTCCTGTGTCTTCACGTCCCCGGGCGTCTCACTGACCTGTACAGTGTGAATACTGTATGTTCCCTGTAAGATGTTTACTTTTGTTCAGGTTCAACAGACAGAGTTTCTCTCGCCGTCACGGCCGAGCTGCGACCGACAAGCAGCTGGTTTCACTGCTGCCACGTTTGTTTGGATTTCACGGAGCAACACGTGGAATTTGTTTGAGTCTCCTGGGATCAACCGGAGCAGCGAACCAGGGAGGAGAACAAGAGGCTTCTACACCAGGCAGCCGACCAATGAGGAGCCACGATAACACTGTGTGTGTGTGTGTGTGTGTGTGTTTACTTTGGTCATTACACAAACTTGTATTAATTTCCTGGAGACTAATTCCAACCAGAGAACCACTGAGCCACAGATCTGCTCCTTCCCAAACAAGGAGCCAGGTTTTCTCCTCAGATTAAACGTTCTTCAGTCTCACTTCTGTCTCCAGCAACTTGAAGGTGGAACATCGACGGCTCTCATAAAATAATCAACTTGAAAAATTTGTTCAGACTTGAAGGTTGAAGCAGAAACATCTACCTGGGACTTCATAAAAAGGGAGCAGTGGTTCATCGAGCTGCTGAGATGATCCGAAGAACTTCTCAAACTGTTTAAGAGTTTCTCAGCAACAGAACCAACATCATCATATTCAGCCTGCAGATACTATAACCATGTTCCTGATGAGGATATGTATAAGAAGATATTTATCAAATACTTTAGAGCAGTGGGGGGGTCATGAGACAGATTAGCAGCAGCTTCATTCACAACTTCA